>NC_050444.1:51997917-52297917 GCF_903995425.1 Onychomys torridus
AGTGCCTATGGTGGGACACCTTGTACAGCCTTGGTACCTGCCTCAACTGAATGTACCAGGCTCTGCTGATTTCCCATGGGAGACCTTGCCTTGGATGAGATGGGAAATTGGAGTGGGGTTGAGGAGGAAGACTACTGGGCTCCAAAAAGCCCTCTCATGCACCAGAGATGGATCCTGATCCCATTGCTAGTGGGTCCCCTAAACAGTTCAAGATAAACAACTATCTCGCCTACTCAGGGGACCTAGTCCAGTCCTATGAGGGCTCTATAGCTGTTGGTCCACAGTTCATGAGTTTTCACTAGTTGGCCTGGCCGTCCCTGTACATTTCCCCATCATGATTTTGCTGTCCCTTACTCATAGAATTCCTCCTCTCTGTCATCTATTGGACTCCTGGAGATCAGCTTGGCACCCGGCCATGGATCTCTGCATCTGCTTCCATTAGTTAGTTACTGGTTAGAGGCTCTTTGATGGTAGTTAGGGTATTCACCAATCTAATTACTAGAGTAGGCCAGTTCAGGCACCCTCTAGACTATTGCTAATTGTCTAAAGTGGTGTCACCATTGAGGATTCCTGGGAACTTTCCTAGCACCCTATTTCTCCCTATTCCAATGATGTCTCCATTTATCATGGTATCTCCTTCCTTGCTCTCCAACTCTATTCCTGTTCCATCTCAAACCTCCCATTCCCTTATGTTCTCATGCCCCATCTTTTACCCTCCATTGCCCCCCTGCCCACAGTTTGCTCATGTAGATATCATCAATTTCTCCTTCACAGGTTGATCTATGTATCACACTTAGGGTCCTCCTGGTTAGCCAGCTTCTCTGGAGCTCAGTGTTTCAGTCTAGTTATTCTTTACTTTACATCTAGTATCCACTTATGAGTGGGTACATGATGTCTTTTTTTTTTTTAATGCTGAGAAGTACTACTCAATTGAGTATATGTGGTACATTTTCTTTATCCATTGTTCATTTGAGGGGCATCTAGGTTGTTTCCAAGTTCTGGCTGATATGAATAATGCTGCTATGAGCATAGCTGAGCAAGTGTCTTTGTAGTACAATTGAGTATTCCTAGGTTATATGCCCAAGAGTGGTATAGCTGGGTCTTGAGGTAGATTGATTCCCAATTTTCTGAAAAACCACCATACTGATGTCCAAAGTGGCTGTACAAATTTGTAATCACTCCAGCAGAGGAGTGTTCCCCTTGCTCTGAATCCTCTCCAATATAAGCTGTCATCAGTATTTTTGATCATAGCCATTCTGACAGGTATAAGATGGTATCTCAGAGTAATTTTGATTTGCATTTCCATGATTACTAAGGATGTTCAGAAATTCCTTAAATGTTTTTCAGCTATTTGAAATTCTTCTGTGGAGAATTCTCTGTTAAGCTCTGTAGCCCATTTTTTAATTGGATTGTTCAGTATTTTGAAGTCTACCTTTTTGAGTTCTTTATATATATTGGAGATGAGGCCTTTGTCAGATATGGGGTTGGTGAAGATCTTTTCTCATTCTGCAGGCTGCTATTATGTTGTGTTGACCTTGTACTTTGCCCTACAAAATCTTCTCAGTTTCAGGAGGTCCCATTTATTAAGTGTTGCTCTCAGTGTCTGTGCTATTGGTGTTATATTTAGGAAGTAGCCTTCTTTGCCAATGTTCTCAAGACTATTTCCTACTTTCTTTTCTATCAAGTTCAGTGTAATCACTTTTATGTTGAGGTCTTTTATCCACTTGGACTTGAGTTTTGTGCATGGTGACAGATATGGATTTGTTTGCAATCTTCTACATGTTGAGATCCAGTTATGCCAGCATCACTTTTTAAAGATGCTTTATTTTTTTCCATTGTACAGTTTTGACCTCTTTGTCAAAAATCAGGTGTTCATGGGTGTGCACATTAATGTCAGTGTCTTCAATTTGATTCCCTTGTTCCACATGTTGGATTTTTATTCCAGTGCCAAGCTGTTTATAGTATTATAGCTCTATAGTAGAGCTTGAGGTCAGGGATTGTGATGCCTCCAAAGGTTGTTTTATTGTACAGGATTCTTTTAGCTAGTCTGGTTTTTGTTATTCCATATGAAGTTTAATATTGTTATTTCTAGGTATGTGAAGAATTGTGTTGGGATTTTGATGGGAATTTCATTGAATTTGTAGATTGGTTTTCGTAAGATTGCCATTTTTACTATGTTAATCCTACCTATCCATAAGAGATCTTATCATTTTTTCTGATATCTTCTTCCATTTCTTTCTTCAGAAACTTAAAGTTCTCATCATCCAGGTCCTTCACTTGCCTAATTACAGTTACTCCAACATATTTTATATTATTTATGACTATTGTAAATGGTGATGTTTCTCTGATTTCCTTTTCAGCCCATTTATATTTGTATATAGGATGGCCACTAATTTTTTTGAGTTAATCTTGTATTCTGCCACATTACTGAAGGTGTCAGCTGTAGGAGTTCCCTGGTAGAATTTTGGGGGTCAGTTATATATACTATCATATCATCTGCAAATAGCAAAAGTTCTACTGTTTGCTTTTCAATTTGTATCCCCTTGATCTCCTTTTGTTGTCTTGTTGCTTTAGCTATCACTTAAGTACGATGTTGAATAATTATATGGAGAGTGGACAGCCTTGACTTATTCCTGATTTTAGTAGGATCACTTTGAGTTTCTCTCCATTTTATTTTATATTGACTGTCATCTAGCTGTAAATTGCCTTTATTATGTTTAGATATGTTCCTTGTATTCTTGATTCCTCCAGGATCTTTATCATGAAGGCATGTGGATTTTGTCAAAGGATTTTTTAGCATCTAAGGAGAAGATCATGTGATTTTTTTTTAATTTATATGGTATATTACATTGACAGATTTTGGTATGTTGAACCATCCTTGCATCCCTAGAATGAAGTCTACATGGTGGATAATTTTTTGATGTGTTCTTAGATTCTGTTTGCCAATATTTTTATTGAATAGTTTTGCATCAATGTTCATAAGGGAGATTGTTCTGTAATTCTTTCTATGTTGAATCTTTGTGTGGTTTGGGAGTCAGGATAACTGTAGCCTCACAAAAAAATGTTTGGTGATGTTCCTTCTGTTTCCATTGTGTGGAACAATTTGAGGAATATTGGTATTAATTCTTTGAAAATCTGGTAGAATTCTGTGCTGAAACCATCTTGTCCTTGGTGGGTTTTGGTGGGGAGACTTTTTAATGACTTTCTATTTCCTTAGAGGTTATTAGTTCATTTAAATTATTTATCTGGTCTTGATTTAACTTTAGTTTGTGGAACATATCCATAAAATTATCATTTCTTCTAAATTTTCTAGTTTTGTGGAGTACAGGTTTTTGAAGTATGACCTGATGATTCTCTGGATTTCCTTGTTGTCTCTGTATATGTCTCTCTTTTCATTTCTGATTTTGTTAATTTGGATGATCTTTCTTTGCCTTTTGGTTAATTTGAATAAGAGCTTGTCTATCTTGCTGATTTTTTCAAAAAACAAACTCTTTGTGTCATTGATTCTTTGTATATTTCTCTTTGTTTCTATTTTATTGATTTCAGACCTCAATGTGATTATTCCCTGGTGTCTATTCTTCCTGGGTCATTTTGTTTCTTCTTGTTCTAGGGATTTTAGGTGTGCTCTTAAGTCACTAGTGTGAGATTTCTCCAAGTTCTTTATGTGGGCATTTAGTGCTATGAACTTCCCTCTTAGTACTGCTTTCATAGTGTGCCATAAGTTTGGGTTGGTTTTACATTCATTTTCATTGAATTCTAGGAAATCTTTAATTTTTTTTCTTTATTTTGTCCTTGACCCATTGGTAATTTAGTACGGCATTATTCAGTTTCCAGGAGATTGTAGGCTTTATTTAATTTTTGTTATTGTCAAAATTTAACTTTAAGCCATGGTGATATGATAAAATACAGGAGGTTATTCCAATTTCATTGTGTCTGTTGTGATTTGCTTTGTGACTGAGCATGTGGTTGATTTTAGACAAGGTTCTATGGGGTGCTGAGGAGAAGATATATTTTTTTGTGTTAGAGTGGAATGTACTGTAGATATCTCTTAATTCCATTTGAGTTATAATGTCCACTAGTTCCTTTCTTTCTCTATTAAATTTCTGTCTGGCAGACCTGTCCATTGGAGAGAATAGAGTGTTAAAGTCTCTCACTACTAGTGTGTGGGGTTTGATGTGCAAATTAAGCTTTAGTAATGTTTCTTTTACAAATGTGGATGCCCTTGTATTTGGAGCATAAATGTTCACAATTGAAACTTTATCTTGGATTCTTCCTGTGATAAATATGTAATGTCCTTCCCCATCTTTTTTGACTCATTTTAGTTTGAAATTTATTTTGTTAGATATTAGAAAATCTATACTAGCTTGCTTCTTAAGTCTGTTTGATCAGAAAGTCTTTTCCCAGCCTTTTACTCTGAGGTAGTATCTGTATCTGAAGTTGAAGTGTGTTTCTTGTTTGTAGCAGAAGAATGGATCCTGCTTTTGTATGCATTCTGTTAGCCTGTGTCTTTTTTACAGGCAAATTGAGGCCATTGATATTAATGGATATCAATGGCCAGTGGTTGTTAATTCCTGTTATTTTGGTCATAGTGTTTTGTGTTTCCCTTCTTGGGTATTGGTGTGGGATTATCCATTACCTGTGTTTTCTTGGATGTATCTAACTTCCTTAGGTTGGATTTTTTTTCTTCTAGTGATTTCTATAGTGCTGGATTTGTGGATATATATTGTTTAAATCTATTTTTATCATATAATATTTTCTATACTCCGTCTATGGTGATTGAGAGTTTTGCCTGGTATAATAGTCTGTGTTGGCATCCCTGGTCTTTTAGTGTCTGCATGTCTGTCCAGGACATTCTGTTTTTCAGAGTCTCCATTGAGAAGTCAAGTGTTATTCTGATAGGTCTGCCTTTATATGTCTTGGCCTTGTTCCTTTGCAGCTCTTAGTATTTTGTTTTATTCTGTATCTTTAGTGGTTTGATTATTATGTGTTGAGGGGACTTTTTTTTTGGATCTAGTCTATTTGGTTTTCAGTAAGCTTCTTATATCTTAATAGACATTTTCTTCTTTAGGTTGGGAAAGTTTTCTTCTATGATTTTGTTGAATATATTTTCTGTGCCTTTGAGCTGGTATTCTTCTCTTTATTCTATCCCTATTATTCTTAGGTTTGGTCTTTTCATAGTGTCCCAGATTTTCTGGACATTTTGTGTTATGACTTTGATGGCTTTAGTGTTTTATTTGACTGACTAAGCTATTTCCTCTATTGTATCTTCAGCACCAGAGATTCTCTCTTCCATCTCTTGTATTCTGTTGATTACACTTTCATCTGTGGTGCCTATTTGTTTACTCAGATTTTCCATGTCCAGCATTCCCTCAGTTTGTGTCTATTTTATTGTCTCTATTTGAGTTTTCAAATCTTGAACTGTTTTCTTCACCTGTTTAATTACTTTTTCTTGGCTTTCTTTAAGGTATTTGTTGATTTCTTTCAATTTTTTGCTTATTTTTTCCTTGACATCTTTAAGGGAATTTTTTATTTCCTCTTTAAGGACCTCTACCATCTTCTTAAAGTCATCTTAAGGTCAATTTCTTCTGCTTCTTCTGTGTTGGGATATTCAGGTCTTACTGATGTAGAATCACTAGGTTTGGGTGGTCCCATATTGGTCTTTATGTTGTTGACTCTATTTTTTCACCAGCATCTACTAATCCTTTCCTTGTACTTGGTGTAAGGGGTGCCTATGTCTGAGGAAGCCTCTCTTAATCTGATAGATACTTCTGGTCCATTGGGAGGTCTTGTTCTAATTGGGGCTTTTGTTTCAATTGGAGCTGAGGGACTTTGTGTCTGAGGGAGCAGCTGCAATCTCTGAGGTGGGTAGGGTTTGGAGGGTGTGGCTTCTAGGTTATTGTGTCAGTGGGGGTAGTGCTAGTCTGCCTGTCTGCAGGATACCTGCCCCCTGGCCTAAAACTAGGATTTAAATCCTCAGCCTCCAGAGAGTGCCTGATGTCATCTTTTACAGCTGTGTAATACTTTGTTATATAAATGTACATTTTCTTTTTGAGAAACAACTTAGCTGTTTTCAATTTTTAGCTATTATGAATAGTATAAGAAAGAACATGGGCTGGGCAGTGGTGGCACATGCCTTTAATCCCAGCACTTGAGAGGCAGAGCCAGGCAAATTTCTGTGAGTTTGAGGCCAACCTGGGCTACCAAGTGAGCTCCAGGAAAAAGGCACAAAGCTACACGGGGAAACCCTGTCTTGAAAAACCAAAAAAAAAAAAGAACATGGTTGCATGGTTGAGTAAACATTCTTGTGATAGGGAATCCTCTTTGGAGTGATCAAAAGTGATATAGCTGGAAAAAGTAGATTGATTTCCATCTCTCTGAGGAACTACCATACTGATTTACACATAGGCTATAAAATTTTCACTCCTACCAACAATTAATGAGAGTTACCCTTAATCTGTATCTTTGTCAGCATGTGTTGTCATTTTTCTTATTGATCTTAGTTATTCTGACAGGTATAAGATGGAGGCTCAAAGTTTTTTTGATTTGCGTTTCCCTAACAGTTAAGGATATTTACTTAAGAACACTTTTTAAAAGTGTTTCTTAGCTATTGCAATTGCTTCTATGGAGAATTTTCTGTTTATATCAGTATCCCACTTTGTAACTGGATGGTTTGGTTTTTGATAATTTGAGTTGTAGCTAGAGTTTTTTCTTTGTAGTTAGATTTTCTCTGCCCAGCCCACTGTCAGGACAAATCTCTTACCTGCCTGTCCCACAGCTGCTCAGACCCAACCAAGTAAACATACAGAGACTTATATTGGTTACAAACTGTATGGCCATGGCAGGCTTCTTGCTATCTAGTTTTTCTATCTTAAATTAACCCATTTCTATTCCTCTATAGGTAGCCATGTGGCTCATGGCTTACATGTCTCTTGTCATGCCAGTGGCTGGCAGCATCTCCCTGACTTAGCTTTCTACTTCCCAGAATTCTCCTCTCATCTTGTCCTGCCTATACTTCCTGTCTGGATACTGGTCAAACAGTGTTTTATTTATTAACCATTCAGAGTAACACATTTAACATACAAAACATCCCACAGCACTTCCCCTTTTCTTTTTCTTTTAAAAGGAAGGTTTTTAACTTTCACATAGTAAAATTACATATAACAAATCAATTATCAGGCAAGAATTACAGTTTTAGTATTAAAGAATATATCCTATCTATCTTATATTTGTGAGTCTAAAGTTTCATATCTAACTTATCTTTTATTATTACTAAGGAAAATTATAACTATCTCTAATCTTCAACTACATTAAAGACCTCAGAAGGGTATAATATTACCTGAGAAATGGGAGAAAGATGCAAGCAACTTTCAGGAATATTGCAAGAGTAGACATAGACATCTGGCATCCTGAACAGCCATCCAAGTTCCTTCTGTAAAGTTGGTGCATCTGTCTTTAGCACACAGGGCTAGAGTCTCTCAGTAACTTTTCTCAGTGTCCTGTAGATTGTCTTGCAGTTTCCTCTGTGAAGCAGGAACCTGAAGGGCCATTTTGCCAAGCAAAGTTCAGTGGTCACCTTACTATGGGTCCTGAATGTTGAGTTGATCAAGCAGTACAGGCAAGAACAGTTTCTTGTCCAAATGGCTATTTTTGCCAGAGTGAAGATAAACTCCATATGGAATGTCTTTGATGCCCATCTTTCTCTCTAAAGTAAATTGGTGCTGCCAGGAGAGACATGTCTCACTGTCCAAAAAGTCTAAATTTTTAAAAACATTTTGAATGCCATATTCTGTAGGTCTTTGAAGCATTTGAAGATATCTATCTATCTGAAATATATCTATGTATACTTAGAAAACTTAACATGACTAAAACTTTGACTATCATAGAAGACTAATTGTTCCATTACAATTTAAATGAGTTGTATAAATATAATAACTTAAACAAGAGTAAAAATACACTTACAGTATAATGAAATTAACTTTAAATTTGTATCAATAAACAAAAACCCATAACAATATAAAACATTTTTAACAAGTTGCTCTTGTAAAGTAGGTTTAATAATCTACCCTTTCATCCTATCATTATCTATATTATCCCCCTTTCTTCTTTAGAAAGAGATTGCATTTATAATCACCCTGCTTTAAGTAAAAATATGGTTTTTCTCTGTCCCATACTAGAGGGTTCTTCTGATATCAGACAAGATTCTCTCAACATCTTTTTTTTTAAAGAATATACTTGGGTTTAGAGAAGGAGTTAGCCAATTCCATCTCCAAAGCCAGCTTGGTATATTTGGGAATTTGGCCCTAGCTTCTCTTACTCCTTCCTGCTAGAGGTGGGTGCTGTATCTTTTGGGGACACAAAGAAAATTTTAGGATTATGGAGTAGTCTGTGAGGGTGTATCTTCTGAGCCAGTTGCCTTGAAACCATTCTCAGTGGGTCTTGGCTGGTCAAACCTGATGTATCTTAACCTGGAACAAATCCATAGCCTCTGGCTTTCTGTGGAAACAAAAGCAGAGCCTCCTTTCCAAAGCAACATATCCATACATCCAAATTTTGAAGTCAAGGTACCTTTAAAATATATGTATTGGTTTAACTCCACTGCCTTTACAATCAAATATCACTCTTCAGTTAAAAATCCCAAAGACAACAACATACAGTTTTTCTGTGTAATATCCATCTTTACATGGTTTATTTTTTTATACTACCTTTATTGTCTCTTTAAAGGCTTTATTTTTTAAAACTCTCTATTCCTTTATATAATTGTATATGTTCCTTTTTGTCTCTCTTCAAAACCTACGCATATTTTTACACACATTCTAAAGCATTTAAAGTCTTGTTTCATCTGAATCTGCCTTTTTGTGTAATTATTGCTTTAAACTGAAGCATTTGTAAGACCCAAATGGCTGCTGTGACTGGTGGCTCTGCCCACCTCAGCTTCACAACATGGCAGTGGTAGGTTTATCACTGGCTCTGGGAGCCATCAACTCTTAGAAACAGTGGGTCTATGCTTTTATCAATTCAACATGTAGCAGAAACCTCTTTTTTTTTTTTTTTTGGTACTAGCATAGCAAAAGTTAAATCCACCATGCAGCATAATGTGCCTCATGCAGATGCTTCATTCTCACCATACTGCAGGTCAAATGTGCATCCCAGGAACCTGCCATATGGTAGCTCAGGCTGCAGGCTGCTGCTAACAAGAGAGACAACTAGGAAACTATTGTAGATTTTTTTTAATGTTTTCTCACGTTTTAAGTGGAAATTCCTGCCCCATGTTGGGTGCCACTTTGTAGTTAGAGTTTTCCTGCCTAGCCCACAGTCAGGACAAATCTCTCTTACCCACCAGTCCCACAGCCACTCAGACCCAACCAAGGAAACATACAGAGAACATATTGCTTACAAACTGTATGGCCGTGGCAGGCTTCTTGCTATCTAATTAGTCTATGGCCCTACTTTATAAATCTGGTATTGGATATGGCGTATGTAAAATCTTTCGCATTCTGTGTACTGCTCCTTAGTCTGAATTACAATATCCTTTACCTTAAAGAAGCTTTTCAGTTTCATGAGGTCCCATTTATTAACTGTTGATCTTAGTGCCTATGCTAAGGGTATTCTGTTCTTAAAGAGTTTTCTGTGCCAACAAGTTTAAGGCTCATTCTCATTTTCTCTTCTTTTAGGTTCAGTGCACTTGGTGTTCTGTTGAGGTCTTGATCCGCTAAGAGTTGAATTTGGTGGAGGGTGATAAGGATGGATCTACTTGTGTTCTTCTACAAGTAGCAATCTAGTTTGACTACACTATTTATTGAAGATTATGTCTTTTTTCCAGTGTGTGTCTAGCTTCTTTATTCAAAATTAGGTATTGATAGTCATGTGAATTTATTTTTGTCTTTTTAGTTCACTTCCATTGATTAGTTCAACTACTTTTTATACCAATACCATGCTGTTTTGCTACTAGAGATTTGTAGTCTAAATTAAACCAGGGTAAGATGAGACCACTTCTTTCATTGTTCAGAATTGTTTTCGCTGTCCTGGGTTTTTGTGTTTCCATATGAAACTGAGAATTATACTTTCAAGAACTGTGAAAATTTGTGTTGGAATTTTGATTGGAATTGCATTGAATCTGTAGATTAATTAGGTAAGATGGCCATTTTCACTACCCTACTGATCCATGAACATGGCGACTCTTCCATCTTCTGATATCTTCTTCATCAGTTTCTTTCTTCAAAGACTGAAATTATTATCATAGCACTCTTTAATTTCCTTGGTTGGAGGTACTCCTAAATATTTTATATTACTTGAGGCTACTGTAAAAAGTATTGTTTTCTTGATTTCTTTCTCAGAAATTTGTTTTTTTGTATATTGGAAGGCTACAGATTCTTGAGTTAAATTTGTGCCCAGTTACTTTGCTGGAAGTATTTATTAGCTATAAGAGTTTCCAGCTGTAAATTTTAGCATCACCTAATTATATTATTATATCATCCTTAAATAAAAACACTTTGACTTCTTCCTATCCATTTTATTTTTGTGTTATGTCCTCCAGTTTTTTTATGGCTCTAGCTAGGATTTCAAGTACTAAATAGAATAGATATGGACTATAATGAATAGATAGTGGATAACATTGTCTTCTTCCTGATTTTACTGAAATTGCCTTGAGTTTCTTTCCATTTATGTTGGTGTTGGCTAAGGGCTTGCTGTAAACAGCCTTTATTATGTTTAGGTATTCACAGTGTATCTCTGTTCTCCACAGAACTTTTGTCATAAAGGGGTGTTGGATTTTGTCAAAGGTGCTTTATGAACTTAATGAGATGAGCATGTGGATTTATATTTTAGTTTGTTTACATTGTAAACTACATTTATAGATTTTTATATGTTGAGCAATCTCTGCATCTCTGGAATGAAACCTAATTAATTATGGTAGGTGATCTTTATGACATGTTATTAGATTTGGTTAGCAAGTACTTAATTGAGTATCATTGCATCTTAGTTCATAAGGGAAATTTGTCTGTAATTCTCTTCCTTTTTGGGTCTTCATGTGGATTGGGTATCAGGGTAACTCATAAAATGAATTGGGTGATATTCCTTCTGATTCTATTTTGTGGAATAAATTGAAGAGTATTGACTTCAACTCTTCATTAAACATCTGATAGAATTCTGTGGTAAAACTCTTTGACCCAAGGCTGCTTTTTTGAGATTTTTATTGACTGCTTCTATTTTGCAAGATGTTATAGGTCTGTTTAAATTGCTTATCAGATCTTGATTAAAGTTTAGGAAATGGTACATAACAAGAAAAGAATCCATTTCCTTTCAATTTTGAAATTTGGTGGAGTATAGGTTTTTAAAGTATGTTCTTTTGACAGTGAAGAAATCCAGTTAACCAAAAAACATATTTTAAAAACTTTTAATTAGTTTGGATAGGGGTTTGTTTATCTTTTTGCTTTTCTCAGAAGACAAACTGGCTTTCTCAAAAAATAAACTAATTTTATTTTTTCTTTGTATTTTCATGTTGTTTCCAATTTATTGATTTCAGCCCTGAGTTTGATTATTTATTGCTCTCTATTCCTTTTTTAATTGATTTATTCTCTTCATTCTAGAGCTTTCGTTTTGCTGTTAAGTTGTTAGTATTTTTTTTTTCTTTTGTATGCAATTCCTACTATAAACTTTCCTCTTGGACTCAGTTTCATTGTATCCTGTAAGTTTGGATATGCTGTTTATTCATATTCATTAAATTCTGTAAAGTCTGTTATTTCTTCCTAGATTTCTGTTTGTTCAGTAAAAACATGTTTCTGGGTACCAGGAGCTGGCATTTAGGAATGGGGATAGGTTAAGTGACTGAGATGGTTCACAGGAGGGAAGAGAACATGAGGAAGGTGAGCGGAGTCTTCAACCAGGATCTACTTATTTAGTCTCCCTGGAATGGGGGTAGACTGTGAAGGGAAGTTACACCAGAAGTTCTCTATCAGACTAGGAATGAGACTGGGGGGGGACTAGATCTATTTCCCTGGCATACTCAGCTGTTATATCCACAGGGAATGCCTACTGTTGTTGGAGGCTAGGTTAATGATTTGGGGGAAGGATGGTTGGAGGAGAAGATATTTGCAATCCACTGGGGATGGGGTCAGAGAAAAAAGGAGACCACAGCAAATGCTCTAATACAGAGCTGAAGATGAGCCTGGAGGGACTGGATCTATAGGAGCAAAATGACAGGTTAAGATCTGCCATCAATCTGCTCTCTTCCCTATCACTTAGCAGTAGGCTGGAGTTAGGGGCTTGAATAAAGCAAGAGATGTGAGAGGATGTTAGGGGGAGAAGATCTATGGAGGGAGAGGTGAAGATCAACAGTCAACCTCCCTGGTTTCCTGGTAGGAGTCTGAAAGGTTTTGACCAAAGATATTGTTCTTTATGTGGATGTATTCTGGCTTGTTGAGAATTGGCTGTTGGGGGAATTAATACAGCACAAGCAAAACTCTCAGATGACTTGAATGGAAGTAATTCTTAAAGAGACAAAGGCATATAGCTTAGGTATTTGCAGAATAGATAGTGAGAGTAAGTGAAATTCTATGTATATTTGGAAGCTTTGCTTGATACATTAGGGAAAGATTGTGAGAGACAAAGAGTCATATATAAGACTTAAATTCATAGCCCACATAATAAAATGACAGAGTTAATACTGACATAGAGAAGATTGTGAATAATAATTTTCTGATTCCAGTTCCAAGGTGTGAAACTTGAAAAATAAAATATATCAAGCAGTTGGCCATCAAAATCCAGAACTCAAGGAAAAATTCTAGAGACCCCCCCAAAAAATGTGGCTTTTAAATCTTGTGTCCGGATGGTGTAATCACAAGGCATGATGCTGGAATATCTCAAATAGTATTTGGGTTCCATTTTGACAAGCCATCATAATTTGAAACTACTGTAAATCAAAACAGCATTTAATAATCTTCATAATACCATAGCTTAGTCATTTAATTCATGCCAGAAAAATCAGTGTTTACCACACATGTTTTTTGGCTGAGGCTGTTGATAGTGGCCAGCAAACACTGGATCACATATTCTCAATCTAGTCATGGGAAAAAAAAGAAAGTTTCTACTTAAGATGTCTCCAAATGACACCATTTTGATTTGGAAAATGTTATATTGACCTGTTGTTGTCAGACCTTTAAAATTTCCAGATCACCAATGTTTAGAGCTAAGGTCAAGAGAAGCCAGCCAAAGCATCACTGTCTTGTAGCAAGAACAAGAAAGTATGATGCCCATTCCTAAAGCAAGGCTAAGATATATTTATTCAGAAATTTTAAATGAATGAATGTGATAGATCATATTAAACAGCAATAAGAACAAAATAAAGGAGAAGAAGAAGAAATAAATTCAGAGAGGGAGATAACAGACTGAAGGAACAAAAACATAAGAGAAAGGAAGAGGGATAGGCTTATTTTTTTATTTCAAATATATTTATTTTTTTTATTTTTTTTCTTTTGTTAATTAATTATAATTGTGTTTCAATTTCACACATCAGCCATGGGTGCCCTTGTCCTCCCCCTCCCACCCCCACCCTCACCTTTCCCCCACCCCCTCCACTCCATTCCCATCTCCTCCAGGGCCAAGAATCCGTGGGGATTGATTTAAACCTGGTGGATTCAATACAGGTAGGTCCAGTCCCCTCCTTCCAGGCTGAACAAAGTGTCCCTGTGTAAGCCCCAGTTTCCAAACAGCCATGTCATGCACTAAGGACAGGTATGGATCCCACTGCCTGGGTGCCTCCCACACAGTTCAAGCTATTCAATTGTCTCTCTTATTCAGAAGGCCTGATCCAGTTGGGGGCTCCACACTGTTTGGTTCATAATTCATGTGCTTCCATTTGTTTGGCTATTTGTCCCTGTGCTCTTCCAATCTTGGTCTCAACAATTCACACTCTTACAGTACCTCTTCTTTCTCGACAGTTGGACTCCTGGAGCTCCACCTGGGGCCTGGCTGAGGATCTCTGCATCCCCTTCCATCAGTTACTGGATGAGAGTTCCAGCACAACAGTTAGGGTGTTTGGCCATCTGATCACAAAACTTAAGTCCAAGTGGATCAAAGACCTCAACATAAATCCAGTTACTCTGAACCTGATAGAAGAGAAAGTAGGAAGTAGTCTTGAATGCATTGGCACTGGAGAGCACTTTCTAAATATAACACCAGTGGCACAGACACT
This sequence comes from Onychomys torridus, assembly GCF_903995425.1. Lineage (NCBI taxonomy): Eukaryota > Metazoa > Chordata > Mammalia > Rodentia > Cricetidae > Onychomys > Onychomys torridus. The sequence continues at coordinate 52,012,106 of NC_050444.1, forward strand.
GGGAGAAACAATCAATCAATGGGACCTGTTGAAATTGAGAAGCTTTTGTAGAGCAAAGGACATGGTCAACAAGACAAAGCAACAGCCTACAGAATGGGAAAAGATCTTCACCAACCCCACATCTGACAGAGGGCTGATATCCAGAATATATAAAGAACTCAAGAAATTAGACATCAAAATGCCCAACAGTCCAATTAAGAAATGGGCTATAGAACTAAACAGAGAATTCTCAACAGAGGAAATTCAAAGGGCTGAAAGACATTGCTCAACATCCCTAATTATCAGGGAAATGCAAATAGAAATGACTCTGAGATACCACCTTACACCTGTTAGAATGGCTAAGATCAAAACACAAAAGACAGCTCATGCTGGAGATGATGTGGAACAAAGGGAACTCTCCTCCACTCCTGGATGGGAATGCAAGCTGTAGATGTAACCATCTTGTTAAATAAGAAACACAGAGCCAGTTGCAGAGTTAAAAACCACGAGGTCAGAGCAAGAGTGGAAAACCTTACCCTTCACTGCTTCTGCTGTCCTTCCTCTCTGCAAGAGAAAAAGAAAAGGGGAAGTATTGTGGATATCGCTCTGTATAAATAAAATGCTGTTTGGCCAGTGGCCAGGCAGGAAGTATAGGCAGAACAAGAGAGAAGAGAATTCTGGGAAGTAAAGGCTGGGGTGGCAAGGCACTGCCAACCACTGCCATGACAAGAAAGAGATAAGGTACTGGTAAGCCATGAGCCATGTGGCAAAGTATAGATTAATAGAAATGGGCTAAATATAAGAGTAAGAGCTAAGCAATGGTAGGGCTGAGCTAATAGCCAAGCAGTTTAAATAATATAAGTGTCTGTGTGTTTATTTTACAAATAGGTTGTTGGACTAACAGGGCTTGGTGGCACCTAGAGAGAAGCTCTCTAACTACAAATGGCACCCAACCTGTTGGCAAGAGTTTCCACCTAAAACCTGAGGGAAAAAAAGATTCTAAAAAGGAACTAAAAACAGCTTCCTAGTTGTCTCTCTCAAGTTAGCAGCAGCCTGCCAGTTTGAGCTACTATGGCTGGTTCCTGGCATGTATGTCTGACCTACAGTGTGAGGGAATGAGGAGTTTACAAGTGGCACTTTATTCTGCTGTGTGGTAGATTTAGCCTTTGCTAGTTAAAAAAAAAAAAAAAAAAAAAAGGGTTTCTAGACTATGCGCTGCTTTGATAGAAATGCTTCTGATAGTTGATGGTACATATGGCTCCAGACCCACAGCTGGCAGTAAACTGTACCACTGCCATGTTGGGAAGCTGAGATGGGCAGAGCCAGCAGCCACAGCCACATTTCAGTCTTACAAAGATGGATATTACACAGAGAATCTGGTTTATGTTGTCTTTGGGATTTTTAACTACAGAAAAAGACTTGATCGTAAAAGCTGTTGAGTTAAACAAATATGTAAATTTTAAAGGTACCTTGACTTCAAAATTTGGATATAAGGATATGTTGCTTTGGAAAGGAGTCTCTGCTTTTGTTTCCACAGAATGCCAGAGGCTGTGGATTTGTTCCAGGTTAAGATACATCAGGTTTGCTCAGCGAAGACCACCTGAAAAGTCTCCAATGACACCATGGCCCAGATGACCCAACATCCAGAATGGTTTCAAGGCAGATGGCTCAGAGGTTTACCTTCATGAACTACTCCATAATCCTAAAATTTTCTTTGTGTCCCCATAAGATACAGTACCCCCCTCCAGCAGGAAGTAGTAAGAAAATCTATGCCCAAATTCCCAGAATTATCAAGCTGGCTTTGTAGATGGAATTGGCTCACTCCTTCTCTAAACCCAGACATACTGCTCAAAAAAAAAGGTTAAGAGACTCTTGTGTCCCAAATCAGAAAAGCCCTCTGATATGGGACAGAGAAAAACCAATATTTTTATTTAAATCAGGTTGATTATAAATGTGATCTCTTTCTAAAGAAAAAAAAAAGGCATATGATATAGATATAATAGGATAAAAGGGTAGATTAATGAACTTACTTTTAAAGAACAACAACTTGTTTAAAATGTCTTACATTGGTATAGATTTTAGTCTATTGATACAAAGTTAAAGTTAATTTTGTTAAACTGTATATATATTTCTACTCTCATTTGAGATATTATGTTTATGAAACTCTTTTAGATTGTAATGGATAATTAAGAAATACCGATCAATTAGTCTTCTATGAGAGTTAAACTTATAGTCTTGTTAAGTTTTCTAGGTATACATAGATATATTTCAGATAGACAGGTAATCTTCAAACAATTCAAAGGTCTACAGAATATAGCATTTAAAATATTTTTAAAATTTAGTCTTTCTGGACAGTGAGACATGTCTGCTCCTGACAGCATCAATTTACTTCAGAGAGGAGGATGGGCATTAAAGACACTTCATATGGAGTTTATCTTCACCTTGGCAAAAATAGCCATTTGGGCAAGAAACTCTTCTTGTCTGGACTGCTTTATCAACTGGGCATGCAGGACCCACAGAAAGGTGACCACTGAACTTTGCTTGACAAAATGGTCCTTCAGGTTCCTGCTTCACAGAGGAAACTGCCAGACATTCTACAGGACACTGAAAAAAGTGACCAAGAGACTCTAGCCTTGTGGGCTGAAGACAAATGCCCCAACTTTACAAAGGAATGTTAGGTGACTGTCCAGGCTGCCAGCTGTCTCTGTCTACCCTACAAGACTCTTGAAAGCTGCTTGCATCCTTCTCCCCGTTCTCAGGTAATATTATATCCTTCTGAGGTCTTTGATATGGCTGAAGACTAGATAGTTATAATTTCTTCAGTTATGATAAAAGATAAGTTAGATATAAAACCTTAGACTCACAAATATAAGACAGATAGGATATCTTCTTTAATATTGTAACTATAATTCTTGCTTGGTAATTGGTTTGTTATATGTAATTTTACTATGTAAAAGTTAAAACCTTACTTTAAAAAAAAAAGAAAAAGAAAAAGGGAAGTGCTGTGGATATCGCTCTGTATAAATAAAATGCTGTTTGGCCAGTGGCCAGGCAGGAAGTATAGGCAGAACAAGAGAGAAGAGAATTCTGGGAAGTAAAGGCTAGGGTGGCAAGGCACTGCCAACCACCGCCATGACAAGAAAGAGATAAGGTACTGGTAAGCCATGAGCCATGTGGCAAAGTATAGATTAATAGAAATTGGCTAAATATAAGAGTAAGAGCCAGACAATGGTAGGGCTGAGCTAATAGCCAAGCAGTTTAAATAATATAAGTGTCTGTGTGTTTATTTTACAAATGGGTTGTTGGACTAACAGGGCGTGGTGGCACCTGGAGAGAAGCTCTCCAACTACAGCAAGCTTGTACGACCACTTTGGAAATCAATATGGCATTTCCTTAGAAAATTGGGAATCCACCTCCCCCAAGACCCAGGTGTAGCACTCTTGGGCATATACCCAAGGAATGCTCAATCATACCACAAGGGCATTTGCTCAACTATGTTCATATCAGCATTGTTTGTAATAGCCAGAACCTGGAAACAACCTAGAGGGATAGGCTTAAAACTGCTTCTGAAATCCCCTGGAGTAGGACTGGGGATGGTGTGATTGTGAGATTCAAGTGTTTATCATCAGAAGCACTGAAAATGCTGAGAATAGTTACAAAAAGCTGATAACTACAAGCTAAAGGAAAAGACAGTTGCTGATTCTTTTATATTGGGTACGATTATGTCTTCAAGTTTTTCCACTGTCCTGGGTATGGTCCTGTGTTTAATTGCTTTTTGGATTTCTGGATGCTTTGGACAACTAGTGACAGAATAAGTCATTTGATTTTTTTTCTCCATGGGTAAAATGTATTATAATATATCTTCTTCCCTCTCAGAATATAATCAAAACATTCTTGGCAGACGGGCTTCCTAGGAACCCATAACACACCCAGTCTCAATGTTTCCTATGGGAATCTTCAGTAGTTGGCAGCTTGAGTTAACATTATATCAGGAGCAACATCTCAGCTACTGAACTGCAGCCAGTTGGATAGAAATCTTGAAGTCATTATCCTTTCATTCATGCTGATGCTTGTGAATCAGGCATTGTCCAGGTAGTCCTTCCAATATTTTTAGAATTTCTACCTAAGAAAGTTTATAATTGCATAGTTTATATTCTGCAGCTTACAAAGAGTACATAATATACTATTTTTCAAGAACTCCATGTCTGTATATTTTATAAAAGTGGAAGCTGACTTATTTCTTAGTTTGCTACAGAACTATCAATGTTATCGGTCACTGCCTTTCTACTTAGATGCCTTAACAACCCCACTGATTCTTTCCCTGGTTGTTTGTTTCCTTTATTGATCTCTCTTTTCCAAAGCCATAGTCAGTACCAAGAACAACAAACAATTCAGGCACTTTATTTGTCTCTTGAGTCAAACAGTTTGAAATCTCTTTGCTGTTAATATTTCTTCAGCCCATAAACTTCATAGCAGGCCTCAATAACAAAACTTTATGTTCTGAAAGTGTAATCTCATTCTAATTTCCTTTTTCTATCACCAGGCAAGACTCTCTCTTTTTTACCTACTATGTCCTTTCAGTTGCAAATTTACTAAATAAGAAAATAAAAATCTATTAGCCTTAGTTATCTGTATCATATGTCCCATGCATTTGACCATAAAATGCATTAAATATAATTTTTGTTTGCTTTTCTGTCATATGTCAATGGAAAGGTTTGTCTGAGCTATCAGGGCCCTGTGGAGAACCTGCTTCAAGGCCACCTCCAGGGTAATGCAAAAAAATCCACAAAGGGCCAAGCTTTTACTATCTGAGGGTATTTAGAAATAAGATTCTATCTACTTGACTGGCAAAACAAAAAAACAAATACACATGCTTTCTGATGTTAACATTTTCTTTTACTACATCATCTCTGACTCTCTCTGTCTCCACACTGTACATATCTCCAGATTGTTGCATACAGCCACATATCTTTACATACATACATCTTTTCACATAGCTACCCATCTTTCTTTTACATACATTTCTTTTCTCCATCTCTTTTCTGTACAGTTTCATCTCCCTTTCCTCCACACAGTTACAAATCTCCACACAGCCAAAGCCAAACATCTCATTTACACAGCTCTCTCCCCATGCAACTCTTTACACAGTTCCTAGGCACAACTCTGCTACCTGGCAATAGCTCTCTCTCTCTCTCTCTCTCTCTCTCTCTCTCTCTCTCTCTCTCTCTCTCTCTCGCTCTCTCTCTCTCTCTCTCTCTCACACACACACACACACACACACACACACACACACACACACACTTCACTCACATTCTGCACTGCTCTCAGCTCTCATGTAGCTATACACAGCCATCCCTCTCCACACCCCAGCTGCTGCTCCCTCAGACAAACTCTGGACTTTTATAAGTTTTTATTATAAGTTACATTTTCAGGGACCTACCTATTCTCAAAACACAAGATAAGTCATGTAGTTTCTCTTAAGCTTAATGTCACATTGGTCCATGCATGTAGCTCAAAGTTGGTGAGGGTTCCCAAACAGTAGACAATTGACTGAACCTTAAGAGGTCAGAGTACATGCAGAAAGGTAGCTATTGCAAGGACTACATCTTAATGTAAACAACCAGGCCTTGATTTAGTAATAAATAACACTTGTGAATTAGTTATTGTGTATATTATGTAGGGGCAGCTTATTTTGTTTTGGGCTAGTTCTAAGGTCTTTGCAAAATGTGTAAAGGACTGTCTTTGAAACTGAGTATACTGTTACTTTCCTGTGTCAGTAAAGAAGAATATCCTGGTAATATTTCTGTTCATCAGATTTATACAGCTTAAACAGAAATCCACAGTTAAATGTGTGCCTAGAGGTATAAAACATACTACCAAAGGGCTGTGGAAAGCACCCCACAGCTGTTCTTATAGGGAGGTATAATGGTGGCACATGAGAAAGTTACAGACAGAAAACAACTGTTTTCTACAACCAGTGACCCCATGACTTTGCCAGGTGGGGCTATCTATCAGAGAGTGCGTGATAAGTCTTTTGGGTTGAGTTGTCAAATGCTAGTTGTCACCTGCTGTATACTCCCACAACTGTTGCATTGAGGCATTGTTGATTCACATTCAGTGGTGACCTCTGGTTCTTATTTGTTATCCTGCAGAGCTCAGTAAGGTCCTCACTCTGACTTATTCCCAACTACATAAGATTTTCAAGATTATCCTTACATTTGTGGTCGGGATGAAATATCCAATCTAAAAATTAAATGAAAGCCAACTCCATTCAAACATTACTTTTTGTTGTCCCTCACTTAAAACTCCACTGATGGAATTGTATAGTTGGTCTCCAAGTTTGTTTTTCAGATTTCAGATTCAATTATATTATACTAATATGTGTTTTATTAATAATGCCATAAAACATCTCTAAAACTCTGTGATTGCAGCTTAAACACTCCTTAGACCTGGCATTCCTTTGCATGGTTCACTTTAGGTCAAACATCATGCAGTGAATAACGTGAGAGATGTACTAATTCTGGTCTCATGGATAATTAGTCAAGGACACAACCAGTAAAACACAGAGTAGATAAAAATGGAAGTGTGGGATGTCATGCAATCTCTTCAGCTTGAATGTCTCTCCAAATTTCATTTGGACGGCTTTGCCACACTGTGGCAAATGCTACTAAACAGTCTTCTCTCCATCGAACCTTTCATGAAGTGTGAAACACAGAGTGGTATTCTATGAGGAATAGTGAAACAGAATTGTTAATAGATGGTTTAAAAATGGTGCAAACACATCAAATACAACTCTGCCAATTCAGGATTGTGCTTCATTTAAGACTATTGAGATCATAAGAATACAAGAAAGCTATTGCTTGTAAATTTTTCATATCATAAATTCCTCATTTTACATCAGTCATTCTGAGATTTAAATAAGAATTTGTATTAAATTATAATTCCAAACATATATTTGGATTTGATAAACCATAACTGAGGTTGGTATCTCACCTTTGGAAAACTCCTTCCCTTGAAAACTGTATGACCTCAATTCAATTCCCAGAACCCTGTAAAAATGTAAAGCAGTGTTCTGGAGAGGGAGAGACAGTAATATCTTAGGGCTTAATTGCCAGTCATAATGGCCAGCCTGAGGTCTAGGTTTGGTGATAGTCTATCTCATCAAAAATAGATAGCATCTGAGGAATTGTATCCAAGGTATTCTGGCCTCCACATGAAAATAAAGGAACACACACACACACACACACACACACACACACACACACACACATGCACACATACACACACACATATACACACACATACACACATACACACACACACACACACACACACACACACACAGACATAGACTTGGGGGAGGGAGATAGAACAAAGTTGGTCAGAAAATGTTCTATATCTATTTTTGATGCCATCTGTGAATGCATTCCATACTGATTCAGAATAACATGTTTGCAAAACATTAAAACAGATTAGCTGAGAATGGACCTTTGGTAGTATTTTGCACAGCTTCATGAAAACCTAACATTGCATGATCTAGGTCAATACTGTGACCCTTTAATACAGTTCCTCGTGTTGTAGTAACCCCCAACAATAAAATTATTTTTCTTCCTAATTTATAACTTTAATTTTGCTACAAGTTAATAATTGTAATGTAAATATCTGTGTTTTCTGATGGTTTTTGGAGAAATCTATAGAAGGGTTCGTTGACCCACCAAAGGGTAGTGACCCACAACTTGAGAACCACTGATCTAGGTGTGCTGATACAAGAGGATCAGAAATTCAAGGTCATTCTTTAACATATAGAAGTCATGGCCATTATAGGCTACATGAAACCTTACCTCAAAAAATGAAAAATATAGAGAGTAGCTGTGACATGATTTTTTGCTTCTTAGTCATAATGATGCTGAAGCAAAAGGGAAGTGGCATGTGAGAGCCATATAACCCACAGAAGTAGAGAAAGGACAATGAAATACGTCTTTCATAAAAGGAGAAAGTGGAGTAATCTTGGTTTATCAGGAACATATAGAGAGGGAGTTGAAGATAAAGGAAAATTCAGAAATGACCTGTGATTAGGACCACTTAAGATCTTAGGTCTTTGTAAGAGTCAAGGCTTTGTGAATGCTTACGCCAGAAAAGTACTTCTATAGTCATCTTCTCATGTGTAATTCTGGCATGTTTTCCCAAAATTGTCAAGAAAGTGTCTAAGAATTCATTGTAGTACCAGTAACATTAATTATGTATGAAAGACTTTAATAAATAACCTACCTGTTAGAAATAGTAGAAATGTGTTTATGCTTTTTATAAAACTTTATCTAATTCAGCTGTATCATATTCCTCTGGATAATAAAAGATTTGAATAATACTGTATTCAGTATTCATTAAATATTTTTACCTACCCCAAGCCCCAGAGTATTATAGTTTCTTTCTCACTATTCAGTGCTTTACATTGCTATGACTTACTTCTCGCCACTTGCTGCTCCTCTTTTTGGACAACTCACTTTCTGTTTTCTGGTCTCCGCATATTTCAAAGCTGGTGTGTCTAATGGCTTACAGTGCTACCATTGGAACAGCGTGAGGTTTCCAATACCAGCTCTGTGCACTTGTTTAAACTGCCAAGAAGGAATATTGAATCTTTATTTCTTGAAACTTGTCTCTTTCTTCCTTATGAATGATTACAAATAGCTGTGCTTTTATGCCAAGGATCTGAAAATAACTTTACCTAGAAGAGAAAACTTACTCCTAAACTCCTATTCCACTTCCCCATCAATGGAACATTCAAACTTTACTGAAGTAAATCCTACACAATAACCAAAGATCAATATAACTTATTTAACAAGTCCAATGAAACTGCAATTTGCCTTTTGCTGTCTGTGACTTCCTCCCATACTTGTAAGACTCACTTCCCAAGCTGGAAAGGGGAATACAGTGACAGCACTTTAAAACAGAAAGGGAACCCCTGTGTTGTCTGTCTTAGTTAGGGCTTTTAACTTCTTTGAATATCAATTTAATTATAAATGTGTCCATTAGAATTTTTGTGCTTATAACAATTATATCAAATTTATTTAAAGATATAGTTTGATACTTACCTGGCAGGGGAGATACCATGATCACAAAGGTGGTTTTCCCAGGGTGAGGCTTATCCATTGCACTCCGGATGTGCTGACCCCTGTAATTTCCCCAAATGCAGGAACCTCGACTGCATAATTTGTGGTAGTGGAGGACTGCGTTCGCACTCTCCCCTGTTTAAAAGAAAAAAATAAACAAATAAAGATAGAGTTTGTTCTCAGCCTTTTTATTTACAAATATTATAGTGCTTTTGTCATTTTAGACAATATTTAAATTTATATTTGATAAAAATATCAATGTTTAGTTTTCTATTTCTGTTACTTATGCTGATAAAAATGGAGCCTATTTCCACCCTGTGAAATGTACTTTTTTTTCTATTTTCTTTTTTGTTTTATTTTTGTTTGTTTTGAGACAGGGTCTTATTATGTAGCTCTGGATGTTGTGGAGCTCACCCTGTAGACCAGGCTGGCCTTGTGCTCACAGAAATCCACCTGCCTCTGCTTCTTGAGTGCTGGGATTAAAGATGTGCAATCATTCTGCATTTTCCATAAGTGAGTTGACTACTCAGCCTTCTGTGATTAAACTTTTAGTTGCTGAGCTCTCTAAGTCACCTAATTGACTATTTCAAAATACTTTTACTTGCCTTTTCGTTATATTTGCACAGTCTCCATGTTGCTGCTCAGTAACTCTCAATCCTATATAGAGATCTGTCATTTGCAAACACTGAGCAGCAGTTAGGAATCATTGAATCTGAGATTCTAGCAGGAGCTAGTCAGCCCAGCCACGGCCACACTGCAGTCTGAAAACCAATCAGCAACACACTTGTGCTTATAAAGTGGCTATAGTGGAAGTTTTTATATCAGAATCATGGTTGGAAACTGTAAATCCTGATTTTTTTTTTTTTTTGAGAAGTAAGTCATTAACTATTTTCCAGGGCATGGATGATTTACAACTCAGAAATAAAGCATAAAAATAAACATGTGCAATGCAGATAAATACTTTTCCCTAATTTCTTTACATATGGATTGACTGCCTCTATTAATATTTTTGATATACTAAGCTTCCATAATATGATAAACAATAACTTATATTCTAAATTAGAAACTAAAGTCATCCCTAATGGAAAACGGCACATCACAATCAATGGCATTCTATTATGGCCTCAAAGACACCTGACTCCTGTGCAATCTTTTTTACTGTAGTAGATATTAGTGAACATGGTGTACTTCCATATTCAGTTAGTAATCACTTAATTTGAGTTAATACAAGGAGAATTTGTCCTTCTAAGCCTTTTAAAAGATGAATTTTCATGCCTTATGAGTACTTGTGAATATCAATAGAAAGAGCTTCTTGCCAGGAAGGAACTGATTCAAACCTTCACTGAAACCAGTGAAGCAATTCCAAAGAAAATAAACCAGGGGCTTCAGTCTTACTATCATAGGTACTGATTTTGTTAGTAGTCTGTATGGTAGTAGAGAAAGACATCATCCTCTAATGAGACTGTTCCTCTGATGAGCATCTTAAAGTCATAGTGTGCACTAATTAACCAACGGATTCCTCCACAGCAACAGGACCCAAGAGACAGTAAATTCAAACTGATAGACGATGTAAAGCTTGTAGGAATTTGCACTTTACTTAGCATTAGAAAATCATTATATCTCAGAGGAAATGTTTTTAAAATTTTTGGAGAATAGTAACTGAGAAAAAAAATAAATAAAATGGAATTAAACCATATTTTCTCTAGAATTAGTCTTCATACCTTTCATAAAGATGGATATAGTATTCCTCATACTAGCCTATGTACAGCACATGATTTGTCTACTACAGTCCATGAAGAACTATGGTAAATTAATGGTAGGAAGATTATCTATTAAAATTTTATTTCCAATACAGTACATTGGGCGTGAAGTAGAATAGAGAAAAGCAGGCACAGGGCTTCAGCCTACTGAAGCTCAACTCTTTAGTTCGCAGGATTGGGAATGCCGGTGAAAAGCCATCAGAAGAATTGCTTCCTAAAGAGGGCTTCTTATACGTTCTCCACTCATTACCACATTTGGCCTGAGAAATTTTATAGATTTCTAGGTATAATACTAAAATATGTATATATTGATTATACAAAAAGATAAAATAATTCTTGCTTTATATAAACTTATCACTTATTGAAGGATAAAATACACATTTGTATACTAGTGGGATGGATGAATTTATTTATTACTGCATAAAGAATTAAAGCTTGGCTTGATACTATAGTATGTAGGCCATCTCCACCATTTTTGACTCTTCATAGTTGTTTTGGTTTTATAATTATCAAGATTAAAAATTGAGCTTTACAAAATTAGATTATGAAATGAAAGAAGTATGTATAAGGCCATTGAAGGAATCTTTGAAACTCTTGTCCTAATCTCAACTGAAAATACGTCTTTGAAAATTTATGAAATATAAACAAAAACCCAAACAGCATTTTTTTTTAAATAAAATACTCTCACACAATGTAACTGAAATACATACTTTTTTAAAAAGAGTTTCTCTATGCATTCTTGGCTGTCTTGGAACTAGCTATATAGACCAGGCAGGCCTCAAATACAGAGAGTGGCCTACTTCTGACTTCCTAGTACTAGGATTATAGGTCTGTGCCCTTATGCTCAGCAAAAGTGTATTACTTTGATACTTACATGCTGAGGAATAGTGATAGGAGAATTTTAAAGGTCTCTGTTCTCAGAAATTAAAAGGTAGTGTTTCTTTAAAGCATAAAAGTACTCTGTTGGCTTTGGCCCTCCATCTCCCATTGTTCCTCAAGACGGTTTCATTTAATCTATAGAAGTATGATTCTATGTATTTATATAATCTAGGACCCACAAAAGAGAAGAAATGAATTCCTCTTTCAAAGACTGATGTAATTTACTTAATGATATTTGCTCCAGTTTTTTATATATATATATATATATTTGTTCCACTCCATACATATGTATATAATTGTATGTATGTATATATATATGTGTGTGTGTGTGTGTGTGTGTATATGTATATATATATACACACACACATATATATATAATGTATGTATATGTAATTGACAAAACTTAGTTCTTTATGGTGGGAAAAAGTCACATGATATGAACTAGCTTTTCTTCATACACCTACCCTGTTGATAGACACCTAAGTTTATTCTATAATTTGGTGATTATATATAGTGCTTCAATAAAAATTGATGTAGGAGCATCTCTGTAATATGTTTACTTAGAGTCTTTGGATAAATAGCCATGAATACTAAATCTGGGTCACATGGTCTGGGTACTTTCAGTTTTTGGAGAATTGTCCATAATAACTACCACAGTGGCCACATTTATTTATATTCTCAAATTTTTTTTTTATTTTTTCCTATTTTGGTTAGTTTTCTTTTCAATTTGACACAAGTTTGAGTTATCTGAGAAAAGGAGACTCAACTGAATAATTGCCTATATCACATTGGCCTGTAGGCAAGTCTGTAGTCCATTCTTGATTGATGTCTAATGTGGAAGGGCCCATTCCACTATGAATTATGCTGGACCTGGGCTTCATGGACCCAGACAAAAGCAGAAACAGCAAGAGAGCAAATAGTGTTCCTCTGTGGTTTCCTCTTCAGTTTCTTCCTTCATGTTCCTGCACTGCTTGATTCCTGCCCTGGTTTCCCTCAGTGATGAACTATGATTAGAATATGAAAAGAAAAAGCAAACAAACAAACAAAAAATCCCCAAACATCCCTTTAATCACAAGTTGCTTAGTATCATGGTATTTTACCACAGCAATAGGAAGTAAATCAAGACACAGTTATGTTTACATGAATGCATCAGAAATAATAACAGTATATCATTAAAAAATTAAAATTATATAAGACTTCCTTTCTGGGTGGTAGATAGTTTTAATCAGGACAACTGAAATGATGGGGTGACCTGTAACTTCACAGAGTAGTTTTCATCAATCTAAAAGTTTATAATTTTTTACTTTGCTTTGTTAATTTGAAATTTATTAACAGTAAACTTCCTTATTTAAATACTTCACTTGGGAGGTTGGTCAAAGCAGAACTCCTAGGAAACAAGAAGAACACTCTTAAAGTTGTAGTCCTATATGGCAGATTTGGTAAGAAGGGTAGAATACTAGTTATTCTCAGGTTATACAATCATTGTGAAAAGAGATCATGAGTTTATCACAGAACGTAGAAAATTCATCCTGGGTTGAATTTATTATTTCTTTGATAATATGATGCATGATATACTTTCAATTTTAATTCTTCAGTGGGCAATCTAGCTAAGCAATTATGCACTCCTTTTTAAATTAAGTTTAGGATTATTCCTAAACATTAAACACCTATACCAAATTATTCTAACATTGTATGAAAACACAAACCTACCATCATGAACAGGTGCAGACAGTTCTCTGTGTCTGTATTCACAGAGTTGGTTATGGGATTCCTCCATACCACAATCTACAGATGCCTAAAGTTTATATGAAATGGTTACTATTTGAATTGCAGCTATAAACATTTTCTCATATACTGTAAAGTATCTGGAGGACACTGACAGCATCAGATATATTACAAACACAACGAAAATAGCAGTTATATGTTGTTCAGAAAACAATAAGAATTAAAATTATCTGTTATTATTTCAAACGATACATATTTTCATTTAAATATGTCACATTTCCATTTGGTTGACTAAGCAACAAACTTAGGATTCATGGAAGGTGATGGCCAAATGCAATATATTTAAATATTTTTACTTTGATAACCATGTATTTCAGTTCAATTAAAAATATCAGAGATAAAGTAATATTCATGAAAAACAAGTTATGTAAGTATATGTATTTGCTTTTAATGCACAGTCGAAGACATTTTGCTTAGTAATCGTTAGCCAGAAAAATTTTAATAATAATTTGGGCTCAGATTAGCGCAAGTTCTAGATATCATCTGAAAATATTTTTTGAGCAGTGCTCAAGCAGTTAGCAAGTTAACTTACTGCTAATTGAGGCACAGATAAGTGTTAGTAGGATGCTCAGTCACAAATGACGTATCTACCAGTCTGCCTCCCCAAAGACATGAGGACCATCATAAACATAGAGGGCAGAGAAAGATTTTAAGAGCCAGAAAACACTGTGGTTTTTTTTGGGACAAGGTGTTATTTGTGGTGTGTGTGTGTGTGTGTGTGTGTGTGTGTGTGTGTGTGTGTGTGTGTGTGTGTTTATAGGACAGGATCACTACACTCACCGATTCATATCATCTGTGGTCACTTGCAGAGCAGAAGACCTGCAAAAGATCAAGACTGGCAGCACTGTAGCAGGCAGGGTAGAGGATCTCAGAGGAGCTGTTTTTAATTGATAGGTTCTGGGGGAAGGAGAGTCAGTTTGCTTTAAGATTGTGTCCTGGGGTAAGTTGACCAAGCACCCAGGATGGTCCCATACACATGCCTCCACAGTCACCCACAAATTGGATTCAGAGAGTTATTTAAAAAGAGGAAATCAAGTTATAAGACGGTAGGAAGATGGTGTGTAGATGGAGGAGGGGTTAGGGGAGGACTATGGCGAATATGATAAAAAGTATTTTGTGAATTTGTCAGATTAACACAAATATCATATTAAAATTATAATAATTGTTTAGCTCATGTTTAGGCTGCCATGTTGGTGACACTTTACAGCTGCAGTTTCTGAAATTAGCAGGAGATACATTCTCACAGTAAACTCCCCAAGCCTCTGGTTCCTAAAGTATTTCCAACCTTTTTAGCAATGATCACTGACCCTTAGATATGGAAATGTTTTATAGACATTAGAAATATCCTATAGGTTTGGCTTCCAAAAATCTGAATTTTGATTGGTTGAAGGGTTTTTGTTGTTGCTGTTGTTTTTGTATGTTTGTTTCTTGGTTGGTTGGTTTGGTTTGGTTTTGATGCATATTTTATTTTGTTTTATTTATTTATTCTTCTCTCATACAATACATCCTAAAAACAATTTTCCCTTCCACCACTCCTCCTAGTCCCTACTACAACCCCTTCTCTCCCTGAGATCCACTCATCCTCAGTTATCCTTCAGGAAAGAGCATGCCTCCCAGGGATATCAACCAAACATGGCATAACAAATTACAAATAAGTCTATGCACAAACCCTGATATCAAATTTGGATGAGATATCTCAATAGGAGGAAAGGGGGCAAAAGAATAAAAAGGACACACCCACTCCCACATTCAGAGTACCACAAGGACACCAAGCTATACAACCATAACACATATGCAGAGGACCTAGCTCATATTCATACAGGATCCATAATTTTACCTTCAGTCTCTGTGAGCCCCTGTGAACCCTGCTTAGTTGATTCTATTTATTGACTTCTCCTAGTGTTCTCCAAACCTCTGGACCCTAAAATCCTCCCTCTACCTCTTCCATGGGATTCTCTGAACTATGCCTAATCTTTGGATTGGGGTCTCTGCATCTGCTCTTATCAGTTTCTGGACTAAGCCTTTCTGATGACAACTAGGCTATGAGTATAGCAGAATATCGTTAGGAATCACTTTATTGACTTTTCCCACCCAAGTTATATTTGATTATATTCTAGGTCTCTGGGTTATCCAGTCTCTGGTTCCTGGTCATCCAGGCAGCATTAGGTGGAGACTGTTCCTGCTCTTTGACCTTAAAGTGTACAAGTCACTTGTTGACCACTCCCACAAGTTCTGTGCCATGATTTCGCTAGTACAGCTTGAAGGCAGGACAAATTGTAGGTCAAAGGTTTTGTGACTGGGCAATATCCCATCCCACTACTAGAAGACTTGTATGATTAAAGAAGATAGGCAGTCCAAGGTCCATATGCCCCATTAAGAAGGGTCCTTGCTAGGGACACCCCTAGAGATTCAAGGGAATTTCAATTGCACTATGCTTTCACATTGCCCCCAAAATCTCCCCAAATTCCAGTTGTCTCTCCCTCTGTCAGATTGATTCTGTTCCCATTCCTGCCCACCCCAAGTACACCCTAAAATCTATTTGATTTCTTCTTCCCAGGGAGATCCACAGGTCTCCTCTTGAGCCCTCCTTGTCACTTAGCCCCCTGGGTCTCTGGATTATAACAAGATTATCCTTTACTTTACAGCTAATATCCACATATAAGTGAGCACATACTTTGTTTGACCTTTTGGGTCTTGGTTAATTCATTCAGGGTGATTTTTTTTAAGTTCCTCCACTTCTCTTGTATCAGGCTCAGGGTATCTTGTTTTGTGTTGAGGTATTTGATCAACTTGAACTTGAGTTTTGTGCACAGTGATAAATATAAATCTATTTGCATAATTCTCCATGCAGACATCTGGTTATGCCAGTACCTGTTGAAGATGCCTTCCTTTTCAATTGTGTACTTCTGGCTTTTTTTTTTATAAAATAAAACCAGGTGTCAATAGATATGTGGAATTATGTCTGGGTCTTTGATTCAATATCACTGATCAATATGTCTGGATTTGTGTCAATATCACAGGGTTTCCTGGCACCAAAATGTGGGCCAAGAGTTTCCACCAAAACCTAAGAAAACTTTAAAAATAAAAAGATTCTAAAATGGAGCTAAAAATAGCTTCCTAGTTGTCTCTCTCAGGCCGGACACAGACTGAGTGCTTCAGCTACTCTATGGCAGGTTTGTAGCAAGCAGCCTTTACCTGCAGCATGGTGGATTCCCACCAAGGTACACAGAGGCATCTCTATGCAGCACATTATGCTGCATGGTGGATTTAACCTTTGCTTGTACAGACCAAAAAAAGTTTCTGGGATACATGCTGCTCTGATAGAAGCATAGACCTACTGCTTCTGAGAGATGCTGGTACACATGGCTCCCAGAGGCAGAGCTGGTGCTAAACATACCACCGCCATATTGAAAAGCTAAGATGGATAGATTAAGCAGCCCAGGCTGCTGCTTCAGTACTAACCACTACAGTTTAAAGCAATAGAGTCACAATAAGGAAGATTCAGATGGAATATGACTTTAAATGGTTTATAGTATGTATAAAAATATGTGTAGGCTTGGAGGAGAGAAGAAAATGAATATAGACAGCTACATAAAGAAATATTTTTTAAATAAAATCTTTAAAGAGATAGTAAATGTAACAAAAAATAAGCCACATTAAGATGGATATTACACAGAGTCTGAATTATATTGCCTTTGGGATTTTTAACTGCAGAGAGACATTTAATTGTGAAAGCTGCTGAGTTAAATCAATATGTATATTTTAAAGATATTTTGATTTCAAAATTTATGTCTAAGTATATGTTGCTTTGGAAAAGAGGTTCTTCTTTTGTTTCCACAAGATGAGAACTTATGGATTGCTTCCAGGCTAATATAGATGGTTCAACTAAGACCCCCCGAAAAGTCTCCATTGATAGCCATAGCCCAGATGATCCAATACCCAAATCAACTTCAAGAAGGTTGGCTCAGACAATGCAGCCTCACAGACTATTTCAGTCAGGACTAGAACATAATTCCTAATTTTCTCAAGATCCCCATATGTACCCTTTAACAGCAGGAAGTAGCCTAAACCACTATGCCCACCTTCCCAAAAAATGGATCATGGATGTTTGTCTTTGTTTAGGTTGTTTGTTACAAATTGTTATTGGTCATAGTTGATATCTTTCTAAAAGAAGAAAGGGGGATATAATATGGAAATATAGGATATAGATTTGATAGGATAAAACGATGGATTGTTGAACCTACTTTTAAAGAGCAACTTGTTTAAAATGATTTATATTGGTATAGATTTTAATTTATTGATTCAAATTTAAAGTTAATTTTATAATACTCTATGTATATTTCTACTAAAGCTTATTTGAATGGTAGTGAATAATTAAGAGATATAGATTAATAATTAATCTTCTATCATAGTCAAACTTATAGCCATTTTAAGTTTTTTAGGTATAGATAGATACATTTTAATTAGGTAGGTAATTTTTAAACTCTTCAAAGACCCACAGAATATGGCATTTAAAATGTTTTAAAAACTTAGACTCTTCTGGGCATTGAGATATGTCTGCTCCTGACAGCACTGATTTATTTCAAAGAGGAAGATGATGGGCACCTAACACTCCTTATGGAGTTTATCTACTTCTTGTCAAAAATAGCCATTTGAGTAAGAGGGTGTTCTTGCCTGGACTGCTTGACAAAATGTTGTATTGACTGGACATGCAGGACTCATAGAAATGTGACCTATGATCTTTGTGAGGCAAGATGGTCCTTCAGGTTCCTGCTTTGCAAACTTCTATAAATAAACATAGACCAAAATTAAAGATATGAATAAATGACATTCATTGAAGATCTTGTAGACACAGGTGCAAATGTAACAATGATTGCACCAGGATCTTGGAATCCAAATTGGCCTCTTAAGGAGGTAAATGTTCTGTTTTTAGGGATTGGAAAACTATCTCAAGTGAAACAGAGCATAATATGGGTCAAATATATGGAGCCAGAAGCACAGGAAAATTAAAGGCATATGTGTCTAATACAGCTATGAATTTATAGAAACATGATTTGTTACAGCAGTGGAATACCAGATTAACATTCCTCCAATCTCAGAAACAAACTGTAAACTAACATATTTTTCTGGAAAAAATATTAGAAGATATTATAAAGAACAGTCACTAACCATCCAGATTGTACAAGAACCAGGCACAACAGCTGCTGATCTTTCAAAGATACAAACATCCCTACCTTTAAAATGGTTAACAGACAAGCCTGTATGGGTTCAGCAATGACCTTTAACAGCAGAGAAACTACAGGCCTTAGAATAGCTGAAAAAAAAATCAGTTAATTGTTCAGCACATTGAAGAATAAGCCAGCGCTTGGAATTCTCCTGTATTTGTTATTAAAAATAAATCTGGTAAGTAGAGAATGTTAACAGATCTAAGAACTAATAACAAGATATTTCAGCCAGTGGGCTCTCTACAATCTGGAAGTCCTTTGCTTTCTTAATTATCTAAAGGATGAACTCTTATAGTTATTAATTTAAAAGAGTGTTCCTGCTCAATACTCTTACAAGAAAAAGACAAAGAGAAATTCACTTTCACAGTGTCTACTTAAGATAATTCTCAGCCTGTTAAGCGATATCAATGGAAGGTTCTCCCAGGGGAATGTTAAATAGCCCAAGCCTGTGCCAATATTTTGCACAACAGCTGCTGTAAGTAATATGTAAACAATTTTTTCAACCTATAGTTTACTATTACATGGATGACATTTTACTAACTGATTCAGATGTAGATACTTTAGAAACAATGTTAGAAGAAGTAAAGAAAATTTTGCCATGTTGAGAATTAAAAATTGCTCCTGAAAAAAAAATACACAAAGAGGAGACTCTATTATTTATTAAAGATATAAAATAGGTCTACAAAAAATTAGACCCCAAAAGGTACAAATTAGAAGAGATCAACTGCAGAGTATAAATGGTTTTGAAAGATATCTAGTAGACATTTTCTAAGACCCACTGTTGGGGTAAAATATGATGAACTGAGTAATTTGTTCAAAACCTTAGATGGTGACAAGGACTTAAATAGTCCAAAAGAATTATTTGCTGAAGCTGAGAGAAAATTATCTTTGTTGGAAAAGAAAATACAGGATGTGGAACATTTGGATACAAAGCTTGATTGCACTTTGGTTATTTTACTCTCTAAGCATTTTCCTACAGAAATATTAGTGCAGAGGGAAGATACTATCTTAAAATGGATCTTTTTTTTTTTACCATATAAACAAAGTAAGACATTAGAAATTTATGTGGAAAAGATACCTGAGTTGATTATAAAAGGAAAATTGAGACATCAGTTAGCAGAATAGATTCAGCAGAAATTATAGTACCTTTACTAATAATGAAATTTATTAATTATGAGCAGAAGATGAACCTTGCCAAAGAGCTTGCAGTAATTTTTTGGGAGGTATTAACAACAAACATTCCAAATGCAAGAGATTTAAATTTAGAAAGTGAACTAACTAGATCCTGCCTTACATCATATGTGAAACACCAATATCTGGATCCTGACATTTTATACTGATGCAAACCAATCAAAAAAGGCATGCTACAAATCAGAAAATTTAAGTAAAGTGGTTCAAAGTACTTATAATTCTGTCCAAAAATGAAGATAATATGCTATTCTGATGGTATTAATGGATTTTACAGAACCTCAAAACTTACTTACTCTCAATATACAGAAAAAGTTGTACTATGCATTGAAACTGAAAAATTTATAGCCAATGAATTATAACTGACTTTCTTATTTATTTGGTTACAAGAAATAATCAGGAATAGGAATAATTCTTTAAATACACCACACATCTTTCCCCTTATGGGTCTGCCAGGCCATCTAGCATGAGGTAATTACAAAATTGATCAATTACTGTTAGGAAATGTGCTGGAAGCTTCAGAATTTCATAACAAATTATGTTAATAGTAAGTGTTTTAAAAAGGATTTTTTCATAACATTACAACAAGCAAAGGAAATTATAAAGAAATATCCTACTTGTTTTTCATACAATCAGACTCCACTACCTACAGGAAGTAACCCAATGGCTACTGAAAGGAGTGAAATCTGGCAGATGGATGTGTATTCATTTTGTAGAATTTTGAAAACTAAAATATGTGTACCACACCATTGATACCTATTCAGGATTTCAGTGGGCAACTGCTCTGAGTTCCAAAAAGGCTGGTTCTGTAATCATGCACTTTCTAGAAGTTATGGCCATCAGGGGTATAGCTGTCTAAATTAAGACTGAAAATGCTCCAGCATATGTCTCTGGCAAAATGAAACATTTTTTTTTCTTATTGCAATATAAAGCATATTATATGTATGCTACGTAATCCTACATGTCACGCATTCATAGAAAGATCAAACTGAACTCTAAATGTATACTAAATAAACAGAAAGGGGAAACAATAACACCCAGAAATAGATTACATAATGCTTTAATAAGTTTAAATTTTCTTAGTGCTAATGAGAAAGAAAAAACAGCTGTAGAGAGTCATTGGATAATAGAAAAACTACTAGTTTAGTATTATAACTAATATAAGGAAAACTATGTACAAACGTATAATAACTATATACCATATACACAAAAAATAAATACCTAAACAATGCCTAGTCCATTTGCATTTGACAAATTCAGATAAAAATTCCATTATATATATTAACAATGTCTAGTCCAGTAACATTTGATAAACTCAGACGATTTTTTTCATTACTTATCCTATTTAAAACAAGTAGTTCCTTTTTAAAAGACAATTGAAAAATTGAACTTTTTTCTTATCATATTAATATTCTCTCTTTTTTCTTTTCATAAAAGTTCCAATAATCTACCATTTGTCATTTTTATATCTTTCTCTTTTTCTTTTTAGTGTAGATTCAATTATCTACCCATTTATCCTATTATTTCTTTATCTTTTTTTCCTCAAGGTGGATTCAGTGAGCTACCTCATATGTATATTCTCCTTTTTCTTTTTTAAACAAAAACTCTATTTTTGGGTTAATTGTCAAGTCCTGTATCATTTGTCCTACCACTGCATAATGAGAACAGATGTGGCAAGAATACTTAAAGGTACTTATTAATAAAATCAAACCCTAGGCCAGTTATTGGGGTCAATGTTGGAAGATCAGAGACATAGAACAAGCCACAGCTTCCTCACCTCTCCAGTTCCGCAGCTAGTCTTGTTTCCTCAGAGTGTAAACCTCTCATCAACCAGAATGATCTTCAGCTGAACTGCTGTTGCTCCAAAGCCTAAAAGCTTAACCAGCCAAAATGCTGAACCAGAAAAATGCTGCTCGTTTCTGGTCTTCACACCTTATATAATGTTTCTACTTTCTACCATCACTCCCTGGGATAAAAGGCTGGATTTCTGGGATTAAAGGCGTGTGTCACTATGCCTGGTTGTTTCTAATGTGGCCTTGAACTCAGAGATCCAGAGCTATTTCTGTCTCTTGAATCAATCTATACACTTTATAGATGAGTTGACCTCAGAATGGAAACCAGGATATGTTTCATTGGGGAAGAGGCTTTTGCTTTTCTTTGCACAGGAGAAGAGAAGCTATGGATAACATCAAAATGAATATAGGTTTTATTTGAACAAGATAAGTCTCTTATTTAGAAGAAGTGGTAGTTCATCAACCAGCATGAGCACTCAATCTAAACTAATTAATAATACTTTTCATTTGATTAGATATAATGTGCCAAAAGGGAACTTGCCCAAAATTAGGATTGGGGAAGGATTTTGGTTTTGTCTTTCAGGAGAATGAAGGTATTCAGCTAAGGAATCTGAAGAACACTGGGCAAATGAAACATCTAAGAAAAAAAGGACAAATAATTTTTAAAAATCGATGAAAAAGATTATCTGCAGAGAACCACAACCACGCCTAACAGCAACATTTGGAGCTTCCAAAAGGATGATGGGCCCCACAATAACGACTCCATCAGGACGATGATATCATGCCTAAACTGACAAACATCACCTAAAGATTGGCTTTGGACTACAAACTGCTCAGAACAATTTTGAGATGGCTAGCTGAGACGATCCAGCCTTACTGACTACTCTATCCAGGACATAAGACAGGCACTACATTTTCTCATTATCCTAAGAGTGAACAACAAATGACACAGCTATCTCTCCCAGGACTTGCCAATTAACCACAAACTTTTCTTTTCAGGATCCCCTAAAGATGCCTTCCTCCCAAGACAATAGGAAGTAATTAAAAAAACATGACACCCACATTCCCAAGAAGTATGGTGGGTAGTTTGGAGTTGTTCAATGAGTTACGGATATTTGTCATTGTTTTGGTGGTTGGTTGTAAGTTGTTATTGGTAATGATGAAAAAAGAAAGGCTAAACAAAGCAGATTAGATTCAGGGTTCTTGTTTTGAAAAGAAAAAAAAAAAGGATATAGATATAATAAGATAAAAGGTAGATTACTGAATCTATTCTGAAATAAAATAGATTTAGAAATGATAGGATAACAAGGTAGATTACTTAATCTACTTTTGAAAAGCAACTACTAGTTTTACATATTTTACAATGGATTGGATTTTTTAATATTGTATACAAATTGTGGATATTGATAAAAACTTGAGATTAAATTTGTTAGAATATACTGTATATACATTTTTCCTCTTGTTCAAGGTATTGTACCTATACAGGTCATTTAACAATATCATACAAATTATTAGTCCTTGAAAGTTATAATTACCAACTAATTGGAATATAAAGAAATAAAAGATATAAAGAAATAAAAGTTAGCAGTAAGTCATTAAAATTAAGCTTGCAGTCATGTTAGGTATGTTTTCAAGGTCAAACAGCAATATATTTTAGATAGACTAGTTGTCTTCAAATACTTCAGAGATCTGCAGAATAGGCATATAAGGTGTTTCAATAACATAGTTTTTTTTTTTTTTTTTTTTCTTTTCATGACAATGAGACATGTCTGTTTCTGGCAGCACTCATCAACTTCAAATAAGATGATAGGTATGGGAGAAACTCCACATGGAGTTTATGTTGTTAGGGGCAAGTTAGACACTGGGTAAAACAGTACCCTTGCCTCTACTGCTGACAATATGCTGTCCAAAATGGACAAGCAGGGCACAAAAGAAAGGACTGTAAAACTTTTCCAAGACAAGGTAGACAGAAAAGTCTGTCAGTTATGTTAAGCCTGTAGGCCAAAGATGGATGTCCCAATGTTGCAGGGGAACCTTGGGTGACTGTTCAGGCAGGCAGCTGTTTCTGTTATTTCTCACATAACTTTATTTCCTCCTTGGGTCTCCAAGGGAGTTCAAGACTAGATAGTTACTGTTATAGTTTTCCTTGTTTACAAATTCAGAAAAGAATCTCACTAGAGAGGTATAAAGTGTCTAAGTTTGAAAGACATCAAGAGTAGTTTTGAGTTGGTAATACAAGCTAGGATAGAATGTAAATCAGGTATAACTTTTTTGACTAACCAAAATAGGATAAAATAATGGAGTATTTTCTCTGAATCTGTCAAATGTTAATGTACTAGACAATGTTCATGTAATTCTTGACTGTATATGTTGTATATACTTATTATATATAGGTTTTCTTATATTAGTTATAACCTTTTATTATCTTAAACAAAAAAAGCAGAAATGTGGTGATACATTGTATATCAAATAAAGCTTGCCTGAGGATAAGAGGACAGAGCCAGCCAGTAGATTAAATATAGAGGTCAGGCAGCAGTGGAACACACCTTTAATCCTAGCACTTGGAAGGCAGAGTTCTATCTGAATCTCTGTGAATTAAAAGCCCCCCTTTACTACATGAGATGGAATCACTCTAAGAGAGAAAGAGAGCCATGCAGAGTCACACACCTTTAATCCCAGAACTTGAGGTCTCATGCCTTTGCTACCAGTATTTGGGAAGCACACATGCCTTTAATTCCACCTCTATGAAGGAAGCGATATGACTTTGGGAAGAAAGGTAAATAAGGTATAAGGAGACAGGAACTAGATACTTTTTGGCTGAAGACTCAGAGGCTTGCAGTCTGAGGATTTGTGGAGATAGGGTCTCACTTTTCATTTGGCCTGAGGATTCAGTAGTGCTCAGAAGTTTCTCTAGTGACTTATTCTATTCTTTTGTCCTCCTGATATTTCAGCTTTCACACCAATATTTGGCTCCAGGATTTTTATTTAAATACCTTTAGGAATTTGTGAAACAGTCTGAATACTGCATGTATTTCGTTGAATTTGAGTTTATTGATTGTTGAAAAGCAAAGAACAGTTGCAAAGATACCTGGAACTGAAAGGGGGACTGTTGAATTAAATCAGCCTATATACTTTAGGAATGTCTTAACTTTTAAAATGTCAAAAAGTATATTTGTCAAATCAAGATAAAAAATGCTTTGGAGTTTTTTGTTTTGTTTTGTTTTGTTTGTTTGTTTTTGTTTTTGTTTTTTCCACACTGGAGACAAGAGGTTGTAGTTAATGGTTAATCTTTATGGTTAACATGGATCAGGTATAATTAAGGAAAAATTTCTGAATATTGACAGGTGATATCTATTAATAATGGTTACTACTGTTCTCCCAAGGACTTGGCCATTATTTCAAAATATACTCCCTGAGATCATAGAGATACTTTGTCCACAGACAATAATAAGCATTTTGGAGAAAAAGATGTCCACATTCCTACAATGAGTGTGGGAGGTTTTTGGTTATTTGGTGAGTCATAGATGTTTGATATCATTTAGGAGAATATAGCATATTGATACACATTTAAAGTTATTTTTATTATACTGTATATATATATATATATATATATATATATATATATATATATATTTCTACTCTTATCTAAAAGATTCTTATATATTGATAAAAATTTAAGGTCATTTTTCTTGCAACATATTGTATGTACATTTCTATATTTATTTGAGGTATTGTATCTATACAGTTCATTGAAAGGTATGGTGAAGTTCTAGCTACTATTATAAACTATATAGGATCGTCAGGAACATAGGTTAGTGATTAGTCATTTATAACAATGAAATTTGTAGATACGTTAGGTATGCTTTCCAGATCATATAAGAAATACATTTTAGCTAGATAGATGGTCTTCAAGCTTTCAAAGACCCACAGAATATGGCATGTGTTTTGTTAATTTAAGTTTTTTCATAACACTGGGACACATCTGCTTCTGGTAGCACCAATTTACTTCAGAGAAGATGAGGGTCATTGAAGAAACTCCTTATGGAGTTTGTTTTCATGTGGCAAAGTTAGCCACTGGGGAAAAATACTGTTCATTTATTTGACCGCTGACAATGTGTTTTGCAGACTGCAGACTGGACATTCAGGACACACAGGGAAAAGATTGCTGAATTTTACCAAAACAAGATAGAACAGTCCTTCAAAAGTCCTACTTTACAGAAGAGTCTGCCAGATATTCTACAGGACACAGATGAAAGTGCCTGATGAACTTTGCCAATACAAGGCAGGACAGTGTTTCAAATTTCGTGCTTCACTGAAAAATTTGCCAGATATTCTGGACCTATAGGCTGAAAATGGATGCGCCAACATTGCAGAGGAACTTTGAGTGACCGTCTAAGCACCCAAATGTCTCTGTTGTTAGATATATTACATATTTCTTATCTTTGATAAAGTTGAAGACTAAATAGTTATAGTCTCCATTTTACTTAGTTATTATAGAAAGTAAGTTAGGTATAAAACTTTAGATACACCAAGATAAGATAGATAATGAATAATTTTCTTTGAATACACAAACTACAAATGGACAGAATATTGTAAATGTAATTGTTTTTGTTGTATGTAGTTTTAATATGTTTAAGTTAAAATGTTTATTTTTTTAGACAAAAGCGGGAAAATGTATAATAATATTTTAAGGTATGTTACTTTTGTTTATGTTGCATTTGTTTAACTCTGTGAAGCTGTGTTACTGTGCCTGTCTTAAACCCCCAATGGTCTAATAAAGATCTGAACAGTTAATAGCAAGGCAGTAGAAAGGATAGGTAGGGCTGGTAGGCAGAGAGAAGTTATGGAAGGAAAAATATGAGAGGTAAATGTAGCCGGAGAAGAAAGAGGGTTCCAGGGCTCAGCTAGCCAGCTACACAGCAAGCCATGGAGTAAGAGCAGGGTTTACAGACATAAAAGAATAGGAAAAGCCGAGAGGCAGACTGGATAATTTAAGGAAAGGTGACAAGGAAAAGCCAAGCTAAGGCCAGGCATTTACAATTAAGAATAAGCCTCTGTGTGTGATTTATTTGGGAGCTAGTTGGTAGCCCCCCCCCAAAAAAAAGAGGAAGGACAAACAAGCTAGAGATTATGTTGGTTTAGAAAAGTAGTAGTTTGAGAGTCTCCTCAATGATCCATGACTTTACTAGTCCTGAGTAGTTAGCTAGTCCTCTGATCCAAATCTTGATTTCCTTCTTATTGAGTTAGTCTTAAGATCAATTAGCAATATACTGGTTGTCACGAAGATCTGAATCCTTTAGTGTTATTATACTAATCTTGTTGTTTTTATGGTTCATGGTAGCTAACAGTAGACATGCTAATGTGTGCAGGGCAAAATGCAGGAGGCCTTAACCTTACACAAAGAAGTGTAGGCAAATGGGAAATTCTAAGAACTGGGAGAATACATGAATTAGCTATCCACTTACAAATGGTCATACCTGAAAGCACACACAAAGTAAAATTATAAAGACTTAGTGGGTTGTACTACGTATATTTGTACTTGATAATACACACATATATATTTGTACTTGGGAACACACACACACACACACACACACACACACACACACATATTTGTACTTGGATATATATATATATATACCTATATACACTTTCATTGAAAAAAGGTGGACATGAATTTGAAAAAGAACAAGGAGCATTGTCTTAGGTTCTCTTTATTTGTTTGTTTTGGTTTTAGATTTTGAGGCAAGGTTTCTCTGTGTAGACCTGGTTGTCCTGGAACTTGTTGTATAAACCAGGCTGGCTTTGAACTCAGAGATCTGCCTGCCTCTGTATCCCAAGTGCTGGGATTAAAGGCATGCATCACCACCCAGCCTTAGTTATGGTTCATATTGCTGCAACAAAATGCTATGAACAAAAATCAAGTTGGGAAAGAAAGGATTTAATTAGTTTACATTTCCACTTCACTATTAATCATTGAAGGAAGTCAGGACAGGAACTCAAACAGCACAGGAACCTTGAGACAGCAGCTAATAGAGAGGCCATGGAAGGGATTTGCTTACTGACTTGTTCCCCATGGCTTAGTCAGCATGCTTTCTTATAGAACCAGTCCAGGGATGTCAATATCCACAATGGGCTGAGCTCTCCCCCATCAATCACTAATTAAGAAAATGCCTTACAGCTGGATCATATGAAGGCATTTTTCTCAAGTGTGCTTTCAATTGAGAAAAAATTCAGTTATTTTTTTCAAGTAACTCTAGTTTGTGTTGAATTGACAGAAGACTATCCAGCACAAGCATTATATGTGTATATGAGAGGAGTTGGAGGGAGAAAAGGAAGAAGAAAAGAAGAAAATGATGTAATTGTATGATAATCTCAAAAGTAAAGAAAATAATAAAATAATAATAATGATAAACTGGATTTAAATGAATAAACTGAATAACCAAGAGTTAAACTAATTTGATAGCTCTGAAGATGTTATGTTCTTTGAGAATCTGGCAAGCCTTCTAGACACCATTAAATCATAGGTATGCAGGATTTGGGAGGAGCCATTATCATCAAAATTTCCCAGATCCTAGTTACAACTCTGTTAACCTTGTAAAAATAAAGACAGAGCAATTCTTCCTCCATCCATAAACAAGTCACCAACATCATAGCAATGTGAAAGACAATTGCTCTTGGGTAAGTTCTGCAATTTGAAAGCAGAGCAAGAACTAGAATATTCCTTCCATTAATTAAATTACTCATTGATATTTATAATTGGTATAATTTGGTTATATCTGAATTTACTAATTTAAATGAAATAAATCAAGACTATATGATTTCAAGATTTTAATGAACATTCTGAGTACCAGAAGTGAAACTAATCAAGGAACTTAGGAATGAACATTGGACACTGAAATACTGATTTGGGCTAAATTGTAGGTGAAATAATTTCTGAAATTAAATTTATTGTTTCATGGTTGAAAATATTATTAGTAATCTATAATAGATATGTAATGTTTCCTTTCATTACAAATTTCTGCTTATCTTGGTCATTCTCACTTCGCAGTGGGATTTGCTATGAAATTATGCAAGTAGAAGAGAAGTTCATCAACCATCAACCATTTACTGACAATAGAACATACTGAAGTTAAGTAAAAAGATCTAATTACAAAATACTGATGGTTTGATGATTTACTAAGCATCAAAGTTGGCCAATTTAAATTAGCATTTAAACAGAGGGAAAAAAATAGATATTTCTTTGAAAATCTATTTAATATATTAAAAATGCCAAATATTATTCTGTATTTTAGTTGTATCATTATTACAATCCTAATAATTACTAACATATTGCTTTAATAGACCTTTCAAGTTTAAATTATGAGAAACATTGTAGCTATAGAAAAATAGACATAGAGTCAATATGGAGAGTATAGAAATAGTTAAGAAAGAGAGACCAACCCCCAGCTCTGGTCAACCCCAGAACTCCCATCTGGACCAGAGATGAGTGCCTGGGGTTAAGGCTCCCCTTTTCGAAGACTGCAGGCAGACACTGCAGTCTCCACATGATGCCCCCATACCCATCTGCTGGAGACCCCAACCACTTCATGAGAATCAGAGAGCAGCCCCAAGATTCCATCCTGCCCTGGAACTCCCATCTGGACCAGAGACCAGAGGAACTTCCATCTGGACAAGAGGAGCTCCCAACTGAACAAAATAAGGAGACCCCAGGGACTTCCTGAGACTCAGAGTCCAGCCCCCCAGCTCCTATCCAGCCAGCACTCTCGTCTAGACCAGCACTCCCATCTGGCCCAGAGCTTCCATCTGGCCCAGAGAGAGGCTCCCTAAATGTGTCAACTCTCTCTGAACCAAGTACACTGATAAGACCAAGAACGAACACAAGAGGAGATGGGCAGATGTCAAGGCAGAAGTACATACAACAAAATAAAGAGCAATACAGCATCACCACAACCTAGCCCTTCTCCAACTGCTAGACCTGAACATCACAGAATGGAAGAAGAAGAAGAAAACAACCTTATAAGTAACATCATGAAGAGGCTACAGCCTTATATAGAAGAAATCAAAAATAAAGTAGAGGAACAGACGAACAAAAAATGGGAAGAACACTACAAAAAACTAGAGGAAAGTACAATTAAAGCAAAAGAAAACAATAAATCCTTGAATGAAAATCATGAAAAAGCAAGGGAGACAATCCAAGACCTGAAGAAGAAAATAGAAAAAATGAAGAAGACACTAGCAGAAGGAATGCAGGAAATAGAAACTATGAGTAAACAAACAGGAACTTCAGATACAAGTATAACCACAGAATACAAGAGATGGAAGAGAGGATCTCTGGTGTTGAAGATACTGTGGAAGAAATAGATTCATCAGTCAAAGAAAACACTAAAACCAACAAAGTCATGACCCAAAATGTCCAAGGAATTTGGGACACCACAAAAAAGATCAAACCTATGAATAATAGGGATAGAGGAAGGAGAAGAATACCAACTCAAAGGCAAAGAAAATATATTTAACAAGATCATAGAAGAAAACTTTCACAACTTAAAGAAGGAAATACCTATGAAGATACAAGAAGCCTATAGAACACCAAACAGACTAGACCCCCCAAAAAAGTCCCCTCGCCACATAATAATTAAACAACTAAACATTCAGAATAAAGAAAGAATATTAAGGGCAGCAAAGGAAAAAGGCCAAGTGACTTATAAAGGTAAACCCATCAGAATAACACCTGATTTCTTGATGGAGACTTTGAAAGCCAGAAGGTCCTGGCCAGATATAATGCAGACAAAACTAAGAGACCATGGATGCCAGCCTAGACTAATATACTCAGCAAAACTTTCAATCATCATAGATTAAGTGAACAAGACCTTCCAAGACAAAACCAGATTTAAACAATACTTATCCACAAACCCAGCCCTACAGAAAGCACTAGAAGGAAAATTCCAACCTAAGGAAGGCAGATACACCCATGAAAACACAGGCAATAGATAACACCACAGCAGTAAACCCCAAAGAAGAGAAGTACACACACACTACCACCAAAAAATAAAAATAACAACAGGAACGAACAATCACTGGTCATTAATATCCCTTAATATCAATGGACTTAATTCACCGATAAAAAGACACAGACTAACAGAATGGATATGAAAACAGGACCCATCTTTCTGCTGCATACAAGAAACACACCTCAAATTCAAAGACAGACACCTCCTAAGAATAAAAGGCTGGGAAAAGACTTTCCAATCAAATGTTCTTAAAAATCAAGCTGGTGTAGACATCCTAATATCCAGCAAAATAGACTTCAAACTAAAATCAATCAAAAGAGATAATGAAGGATATTACATTCTCATCTGAGGAGAGATCCACCAAGATGAAGTCTCAATTCTGAACATTTATGCCCCAAACACAAGGGCACCCACATATGTAAAAGAAATATTACTAAAGCTTAAATCACATATAAAACCCCACACATTAATACTGGGAGACTTCAACACCCCACTTTCACCTCTGGACAGATCGGCCAAATTGAAACTAAACAGAGGCATAATGGACTTAATTGATGTTATGGCTCAAATGGACTTATTCAATATCTACAAAACATTCCACCCAAACAAAAAAGAATATAACTTCTTCTCAGCACCCCATGGAACCTTCTCTAAAATCGACCACATACTTGGCCACAAAGTAAATCTCAACAGATACAAAACAATTGGAATAACCTCCTGTGTTCTATCGAACCACCATGGTTTAAAGTTAGATTTCAACAACAGAAAAAAACTACAGAAATCCTACAGTCTCATGGAAACTGAATAATGCTCAACTGAATCACCAATGGGTTAAGGAAGAAATAAAGAAAGAAATTAAAGACTTCCTAGAGATCAATGAAAATGAATACACCACATACCCAAACTTATGGGATACTATGAAAGCAGTGCTAAGAGGGAAATTCATAGCACTGAATGCCCACATAAAGAAGCTGGAGAAATCTCATGTTAGTGACTTGACAGCACACCTGAAAGCCCTTGAACAGGAAGTAGCAAAGTCTCCCAGGAGGAACAGATGCCAGGAAATTCTCAAATTGATAGCTGAAATCAATAAAATAGAAATAAAGAGAACAATACAAAGGATTAATGAAACAAAGAGTTGTTTCTTTGAGAAGATCAACAAGATAGACAAGCCCTTATCCAAACTAACCAAAAGACAGAGGGAGAGCATCCAAATTAACAAAATCAGAAATGAAAAGGGGGACATAACAACAGACAATGAGGAAATCCAGAGGATCATCAGGTCAGACTTCAAAAACCTCTACTCGACAAAACTGGAAAATCTAAAAGAAATGGATAATTTTCTGGATAGGTACCACATACCTAAGTTAAATCAAGACCAGATAAACCATTTAAATAGTCCAATAACCCCTAAGGAAATAGAATCAGTCATTAAAAATCTCGCAACCAAAAAAAGCCCTGTACCTGATGGTTTCACTGCAGAATTCTACCAGAACTTCAATGAAGACTTAATACCAATACTCTTTAAATTGTTCCACACAATAGAAGCAGAAGGAATATTACCAAACTCCTTCTATGAGGCTACAATTACCCTGATTCCTAAACCAAACAAAAATGCAACAAAGAAAAAGAACTACAGACCGAATTCCCTCAAGAACATTGATGCAAAAATACTCAATAAAATACTGGCAAACAGACTCCAAGAACACATCAAAACAATTATCCACCATGATCAAGTAGGCTTCATCCCAGGGATACAAGGGTGGTTCAACATAGGAAAGTCTGTTAATGTAATACACCATATAAACAAACTCAAAGAAAAAAAACACATGATCATCTCACTAGATGCAGAAAAGGCATTTGACAAAATCCAACACCACTTCATGATAAAGGTCTTGGAGCTCTCAGGAATACAGGGAACATACCTAAACATAATAAAGGCAATCTACAGCAAGCCAACAGCCAACATCAAATTAAATGGAGAGAAACTCAAAGCAATACCACTAATATCAGGAACAAGGCAAGGTTGGCCCCTCTCCCCCTACTTATTCAATATAGTACTTGAAGTTCTAGCCAGAGCTATAAGACAACATAAAGAGATTAAGGGGATACAAATTGGAAAGGAAGAAGTCAAGCTCTCCCTATTTGCAGATGACATGTTAGTACACATGAGTGACCCTAAAAATTCAACCAAGGAAGTGATCCAGCTAATAAAAACCTTCAGCAACATTGCAGGATACAAGATCAACTAAAAAAAAAAAAAATCAGTAGCCCTTCTATATACAGTAGACAAACAGGCTGAGAAGGAAATCAGAGATACATCACCCCAAACAATAGCCACAAATGATATAAAATACTTTGGGGTTACTCCAACTAAGCATGTTAAGGACCTATATGACAAGAACTTAATCCCTGAAAAAGAAATTGAAGATGTCAGAAAATGGAAAGATCTCCCCTGCTCATGGATAGCCAGGATTAACATAGTAAAAATGGTGATCTTACTAAAAGCAATCTACAGATTCAACGCACTTCCCATCAAATTACCAACACAATTCTTCACAGATATGGAAAGAATAATACTCAACTTCATATGGAAAAAGATAAAACCCA
The DNA here is from genome assembly GCF_903995425.1 of Onychomys torridus. NCBI lineage: Eukaryota > Metazoa > Chordata > Mammalia > Rodentia > Cricetidae > Onychomys > Onychomys torridus. Next base: position 52,045,443 of record NC_050444.1, read on the forward strand.
GGATAGCCAAAAGAATCCTGTACAATAAAACAACCTCTGGAGGCCTCACGATCCCCAACCTCAAGCTCTACTATAGAGCTACTGTAATAAAAACAGCTTGGTACTGGCATAAAAACCAACATGTGGACCAATGGAATTGAATTGAAGACCCTGACATTAATCTGCACACCTATGAACATATAATTTTTGACAAAGAATCCAAAAATTTACAATGGAAAAAAGAAAGCATCTTCAACAAATGGTGCTGTCATAACTGGATGTCAATGTGTAGAAGGCTGCAAATAGATCCATATCTGTCACTGTGCACAAAACTTAAATCCAAGTGGATCAAAGACCTCAACATAAATCCAGTTACTCTGAACCTGATAGTAGAGAAAGTAGGAAGTGCTCGTGACACATTGCCCCAGAGATCACTTTCTAAATATAACACCAGTAGCACAGATACTGAGAGAAACAATCAATCAATGGGACCTGTTGAAACTGAGAAGCTTTTGGAGAGCAAAGGACATAGTCAACAAGACAAAGTGACAGCCTACAGAATGGGAAAATGTCTTCACCAAACCCACATCTGACAGAGGGCTGATATCCAGAATATATAAAGAACTCAAGAAATTAGACATCAAAATGCCCAACAGTCCAATTAAGAAATGGGCTATAGAACTAAACAGAGAATTCTCCACAGAGGAAGTTGAAATGGCTGAAAGACATTTAAGGAATTGCTCAAAATCCCTAATTATCCAGGAAATGCAAATCAAAATGATTCTGAGATACCACCTTACACCTGTCAGAATGGCTAAGATCAAAAACACAGAAGACAGCTTATGGTGGTGGGAATGCAAGCTTGTACAGCCACTTTGGAAATCAATATGGCACTTCCTTAGAAAATTGGGAATCCATCTTCCCCAAGACCCAGCTGTAGTACTCTTGGGCATATACCCAAGGAATGCTCAAACATACCACAAAGGCATTTGCTCAGCTATGTTTGTATCAGCTTGGTTTGTAATAGCCAGAACCTGGAAACAACCTAGATGCCCTTCAACTGAAGAATGGATAAAGAAAATATGGTACATATAAACAATGGAGTACTACTCAGCAGAGAAAAACAATGACATCATGAGGTTTGCAGGCAAATGGATGGATCTAGAAAAAAATCATCCTGAGTGAGGTAACCCAGACTCAGAAGGACAAACACGGTATGTACTCACTCATAGGAGGATACTAGATGTAAAACATAGATGAGTAGACTGCTACACAACTCCAGGGAGGCTACCTAGAAAACGGGACCCTAGGAAAGACCCAAGGATCACCCAATGACAGAGAAATGGATGAGATCTACATGAACAACCTGGATGACAGTGGGAGTAATGAAGGGCAAGACTTGAGGGAAAGAAAGCTTAGGGGAGCAGGAGATCCCAGCTGTATCAAAAACAGAAAGGATGAGTGAGGAATGACAGACCATGATAAATGATGACCACATGAGAACAGGTATAGGTAGAGTGCTCGAGAGGTCCTCAGAAATCCACAATGATATATCTTCTGTAGTCTGCTGGCAATGGTCGAGAGAAAGCCTGATCTGACCTAGTCTGGTGATCAGATGACTAAACACCCTAACAGTCGTCCTGGAACTCTCATGCAATAACTGATGGAAGTGGATGCAGAGATCCTCAGCCAGGCCCCAGGTGGAGCTCCAGGTGTCCAACTGTTGAGAAAGAAGAGGGTCTGCAAGAGTGTGAATTGTTGAATCCAATATTGCAAAAAGCACAGGGACAAATAGCCAAACGAATGGAAGCACATGAATTATGAACCAAAGGCTGAGGAGCCCCCAGCTGGCTCAGGCACTCTGGATAAGTGAGACAATTGAATAGCTTGATCTGTTTGGGAGGCACCCAGTCTGTGGGACCAGGATCTGTCCTTAGTGCATGAGCTGGCTGTTTGAAACCTTGGGCTTACACAGGGACACTTTGCTCAATCTGGAAGGTGGTGACAGGACCTGCCTGTACTGAATCCACCAGGTTTAAATGAATCCCCAGTGGTGCCTTGATCCTGGAGGACATGGGAATAGAGGGGAGGGGCTGGGTGGAAAGGTGGGGGGTGGGTGCGGGAGGGGGGAGGACAGGGGAACCCATGGCTGATGTATAAAATTTAAAACACATCATAATAAAGAAAAAAATTTAAAAAAAGAAATAGTTAAAAAAATTGAATTGATGTTCATGTTGTGATCAATTTACTACTGATGCTGTATTTCAATCATGTGATATTAAATAAGCTTTAACAGAAATAGAGCAGTTTTACATTTTTCACAATATATTTAACAAATAGTAGCTGGGGACAGGATAGATCTAAAGTAATAACCTAGTATGGGAAAAGACCTGCATTTAATACATACCACCTTACGTAGACACCAATAAATATTTAGAAACATGGGCATTATTCCTAATATCAGCCTACCACAACTTCCAATTGGTTTGAAAATCTTTGTTAAATAAATGTCCCTCATGAAAGTGATGGATATGTGTTGATTAACACTATCAAATACTAATAACTAATATTAACTAATTTCATTTAAGTCACCTCTAGGCTGATTGTAAACTAAAAAATTTTTCTTAACTTTAAATTCACATACACACACTGCACCCACTTATCCTAGTTCAAATTATTTTATAATGTCTTAGATTACATAGGACAATGATAAAGAAGTTCAGTCAAAGTCTAATATAAAGTACTTGAACATGCACAGTGTAGGCACTGGGCCATAGTCTGACAAATCTTGGGATCTAGTTTCCAGTTTCATTATTTTCATTAATAATGTATTGGCAGTTTATATTTTATGCATGAGAACTGAGAGAGAGAGATACCATTCTGACTGTGTATCATAATTGTCCTTTCAGAAGTGAAAAATGATTCATAGCAAATATTATAAAAGATTAGGTGAGGTACTTTGGCTTTTTGCTTACATGACTTGTTGAATGTCATTCTTCCAAATATTCTGCTAAGCTGATATATAATACTGTTATTTTATAAACTGGGTTTTCAATTTGTTTAATAAAGATGACAATCTGCATATTGGAATTAGCTACTTATTTTCAAGAAAGTTTTTTGAAGCTCATGATTCACTTCTTACAAATGTTCATGCTTTTAGTTGTCATAGCCTTCAGCCTAAATGACAACATTTTAAGCAAGTCATTTATGTACCCTACCTAATTTGTAGTGGGTATAAATATTCAAAGAGGTTATCCATGTAATCCTATTAGGGCAGAGTTTGCAAGAAAGCATTTCTACTGCTCTTGGATCTTTGAAGCTCCTGGTAGTTGTAAGCCATGCTGTAACTCTGCTGTTAAATTTTCCCACAGCAGTTAAAGCTAATGGGGGAAACAAATGAAACGTTGTAAATCCGGGAAAGCACCAAGCCTGCTTAATTCCTGGGGCATAAATTTTAATCATTGAAAGAGAATTTTTTTTTCTGTTTTCAGAACTAATCTCACTTTCCTTTGTTTTTCCCCAAGAGGATTTGATGTTTTGTTAAGAGTGAAATCAATTACAGTTACAATTGCAATTTATAAGGGATTTAGTCCTAGACAGAAGTCACAAGGCAAATAGAAAGGCTTTTCATGTTTCTCCCTGCTCTTATCAAACAAGAGCCCCCTCTCTTTCTTTCTTGATCTCCCCCTCTTCTTTTGCATCACTTTCTCTCCCTCCTTTTCTTACCCTCTCTCACGTATTCCCCTCTCAAACTCATTCTTCTTTCTCCCTGTTCCTACACCTCTCATTTTTTATTTGTTTCTTGCATTTTCCTTCCACATTGACGTATTTGGCAAATCAACAGCAAAATTGATGTTCTTCTGGGAAGTTATATCCTAAATGTCCTGTATTTCCTTTTTTACACAGTTTAATTGGGGTTCATATATGGGCTGTACAGATTTGCCTTGCTGGATACAATATTTTGATATTTCCAACAGAAGTCGAATTCTTATGTCTTGTGTAAAGCAAATTGAATCAGATCATTCTTTTGTATATTCCATATACTTATTAAACTTGCAGATGATTGTGAAATTAAGAATAGTTACTAAAAATGAATAAGCTTAATAAAAGAGAATTTTTTTATTTTACATTTGTCTTCATCTGACACTATTTTTATCATTTACATTTGCTTTATTTTGAAATCAGTTTCATATTTCTTTAGAAGAATTACTTTGTTATTATATAATTGGACATAAACTACATTTGTAAACTGCAGTATTAATCTTTTATTTTCATTGGATTTTCTATGTGCCCAAATATGTATCTAATTTTGTCTTACAAACCTGCCTACTGCACTGGACTTATGTGGAGAGGTTCTGGCTTTGCAAGTGGTGATGTTACTTCAAAGTGAGTGTCTTGTGAGGAAATTTATATTTAAACCACTGAACAAAGAAAGGAAATCCTAATTTACAGACTCCATGTTAAAGTTTCCAGGAAGAGGGGATTTAGCTCAGTGGTAGAGTGCTTGCCTAGCAAGCGCAAGGCCCTGGGTTTGAGCTCCAGAAAAAAAAGAAAAAAAAAAAAGTTTACATGAAGAACATATTTTAGTTTATAAGTCTGAAAAGTACTTCAAGCTGCTATGTATAAACATAAGACATACAGTTCTTGCTTAAAATGTGTTAAGACTAACACAATTTCACATCCCATAGTAAATTGGGCATTTGCTCTGATTCAACTGAAAGAAAAAAATATTGAAAATATGTCTCAATGTAAAGCATAAGCTCAATCCAAAATTTCTAAAGGATACTGTATTATGTATTAACCACAGAATATGTATGTAAATATACACATACATGCAATACAATTTAAACATTTGAAAATAATCATTCTGACTAAATTTCTAATGACTGAAATGAAGTTTTGTATGCAGATCTTAGTGAATCCTCAGATGGGACTTGACTGTAGACTAGAGGCAGTACGTCATTATACTTCTGTTAATGTGTAACTCATGCTAACTTCGAGCTGCAGCTTCCCAATACTGACTGATATTGGACACACTATTAGGTTCTTTTAAGTGTATGTAGCGCTATAAATCACATTTCTACAATTAATCTTTAAATTCAAAAGTATATTTCATCATGGTGATTTAAAAATGGACCTATTTCTTTGTATATGACTGTTTTCATGAATAGCTTGCCTTTGGAGCACAATAAGCCTAGGCTGGTTTTTTTCAGTTCTGTACCTTCCACTGAAAGAAAGTCTTTAGTTTGTTTGAAAAGCACATGTGACAGTGAGACATATATTTAGGCAACATGTGGGAAAAAGTGAAGAGAAGGTATGTATTAATGAGTTCATGATGAATGAACTGTTTTCATCCATGTCCTACTGTTTTTTAGTATCCCACCTTTGCTTGTGATCAGGTTATTTTGTCCTTAACATACTACCTCAGAACTGCCTTCAGATATTTTATGTATGGAATATATCAAAATCATGTGGTATTTTATGCTCTCTCTACTGTGAAGTCCTATTTAAGATCCTTATCGACAATAAATCCTGATAATCTGATGTTTTCTTTGGAACACCCTTTGAGAAACATAAACTTTCAAATACTTCATTATTGGCCAATTCAGATATTGGTGTTTAGCAGAACACACAAGGTTACATTTTATCCACCATCCTAAAGTAATGCAGACAAAAAAATATCTGTGATTGTGCCTCACATGTGTCCATAAAAATGGCATTTAGATGACAATAACATAATTAAAATTAGAACAGAAAATACATACATACTTCTCCAACAAATAAATTTAAGTAATTATATTCCCATTTTTAAAATTAAATATAGAAAGTATAATGAAAGTGCATAATGATTGTTTTGAATGGGTAAATAGACTCATTTGGATTGAATAAATCTTTAGTTAAGTGACCCACAGATATCAATATGCACAATCATCTCAGGAATTGCTCTCTTGACTGATGTGATGATGTCATCTTTCTCAAATTTTGTAATCCTAGACAAATCATGAAAAACCACTAGTCAAATGTAGTTGTGGGCAATCTATGAAATATGTGATGTGTAGTCATCAAAGCCATGATGATCTTCAAAAACAAGGAGAGACAGGCACAGATGACTCTACAAGACATGATAACTAGAGGTAATATAAAATGGTAAAAGAGCTTCTGGAGAAGAAAAACAGTATTTAAACTTTGTAAAATATAATAATATGAATTTATAAATGAAAGAATGATATTTTTCATTATTTTGTGTGGTGATAAATGGACTGTACTAAGATAAATTGTTACTAATAAGAAAAACAGTGGAAGATACATGGAAACACTTTGCAAGGATTCTTAAGTTTAAAATTACTCTACTATATCACGAAAAGATTTTGTTATTCTTACTTAGCCATGAAAAGAAAGAAAGAGAAGAAAAAGGTTGTTTAAATATCACCTTGGAATTAAGGTAATGTTCTTGAAATCAACTTCTAATTATTTTGTCTGTATGTAGAGTGAGGTCAAGGACCAAACACATGCCATAATATGGAATTATGGTCAGACAGTTAAAATACGATGAAATTGTAATCCTTAAATCATATTAGTAGTACCTAGGAGGCAACCAAAATATAACTACAATACATTTGTTGATTTAATTTTAATTAATTGTAACTTTTTTGGAAGTGACATTGGGTAAAGTGTTTCTCATAGAAAAGAACTGGCAAGATAATTGTACAAGTGCTTCATGAATTCATTATGATCACATTACCAGATAACTGGACTTACCTCAAGAACAGACATTGATCCATAGTCTTTTTATGTCTTTGATGAACACATAGCAGCAGAGTCAAGATGTAAAAGATAAGCAGATATTGTAGAGTGAATGTTCAAATATTCAAATTTGAAATGGCCATAACTGCTAACAATTTCCTATTGAGAAATAATGTATATGGTAATTAGGTTAATTTAAAAATAAGAAATGAAAGTTCTCCATGTCAGACTCTGATATATAGGTTTGACATGATCAAGAATATTAAAGTTATGAACTGTGATCCTTACACGCAGGTGGTGGAGTAGATGGACTACACAAACTTTAAGGGAAGAGTATTGGCTAGTTTTGTGTGTTAATTTGACACTAACTATAGAGGCATCAGAGAGGGAGGAGCCTCAGTGAGTAAATGAGATCCAGCTGCAAGTCATTTTTCTCAATTAGTGATCAATGGGAGAGGACCTATTCCATGATGGGTGGTGTCATCCCTGGACTGGTAGTCCTGAGTTATATAACAAAGCAGACTAAGTGAGCCCAAAAAAGCAAGCCCTCTGTGACCACTATATTAGCTCCAGCCTCCAGGATCCTGCCCTGTTTGAGCCCCTGTACTGACTTCCTTCAAGATAAACAGTGGTATTGAAGTGTAAGCCAAATAAACGCTTTCCTTTACTTGCTTTTAGGCAATTGTGATTTGTCCCAGCAATAGAAACCCTAAGACAAATTGGTAGCAGCCTAGTGGGATATTCCAATGACAGACCTGAACATGTTTTAGGGAGCATTGTAGAAGGACTTTGGAACTTTGGTCTAGAAGAGCCATTGAGTATTAAGAGCTCAGTGGGATGTTCTATGAAAGCTTGGAAAATAAAAATGTTGAGAGCAGTGCAGAGGATGGAGGCCTGGCTTGTGATTGGTGCCATTTGTTATTTGTTATTTTGAATTAAGATTCTGTGGCTCTGGTTAGCTGGTGCTGAAAAGTCAACTGTGATTAATAAGATACCAAAATTACTAAAGCAGAACTTTGCTTCACTGGGATACTTGTTATTGGTCGGCTAGAGCTAAGAAATTAGCACTGATGAAGAAGAGACCAACATCACTGGGGGCAAATCTTCTAGGAGGTATTTTCTGAGAGCACAGCAAAGCTATGTTCCAGAGGCTGCCAAGTTTGTACCTCGTGCTGGCAGCCAGACTTGGTAATATAAAAGCCACCCAGGTCATAGTGGTTTTGAAGGCATGAAGAACAGCTGAGGATTGGCATTGTGGGAGACCATTGTTGAGGTACAGCCTCAGTGGCAGGTGAAGGCCCAGATCATGCAAAGAAGTTGAGGCGTGGCACCATGAGGAGAGCCTACAGGAGGTTATTAGTGAAAGTGCAGCCCAGTTGCAGCACAAGCCCCCAGTGTTTTGGAGATGCCAGTACCATAGGATGACCACCAAGAACGGCAGCAGCAGGAGAGTGAAGCTAGCAGAGCTTAGAAGATAAGCAGTGTGTGCTGCAGAGGGCCAAGTTGGAGGAGTGCCTCAAGCTCCTTGGAGGACCCCAGAAGATTGTGAGTGAACCCCAGATTATTTGACATTGAGTTATATTCATACAGTTGGAGTTTGATTTTACTTTGTTCAGATTGTGGTTGTGCCATGGCTCTTCCCTCTTGAAGAAGGTATTTAATTTCATTTGTTTTTTACAGGTGCCCATAGATGAAAGCCTTTGAATTTTTAAAGGGGCTTTTGAATTTTTAGAGAGATTGTATGTTTTAAAGAGACTGGAATTTAAGGACTTTGGGATTTAAAATTTTTTTTTTTTGTTGTTGTTGTTTTTTGTTTTGTTTTGTTTTGTTTAGTTTTTTAGCTGAGGATCGAACCCAGGGCCTTGGCCTTGTGCTTGCTAGGCAAGTGCTCTACAACTGAGCTAAACCCCAACCTTATTTGTGTTTTTAATGTGAGATCTTGGGGACAAATAATAAAGGAATGGTTGTACTTTAATAGTGATGTGTTTGTGTGTCAAGTTGACAAGGGGTCACTTGTACTGGCTGGTTTTTGTGCCAACTTTATAAAAGCTAGACTCAGCAGAGAGGGAGGAGCCTTGGTTGAGGCAATGCCTCCATGTGATACTGTTGTAAGGCACTTTTCTCAATTAGTGATCAATGGGAGAGGAATCAGCCCATTGTTGTAGTGCCATTCCTGGACTCGTAGTTCTGGGTTCTATATGAAAGCAAGTCAATTAAGCCAAAAATAAAGCGAGTAAGTAGTACCCATCCATGACCTGCATCAGCTCCTGCCTCCAGGATTCTGCCATTTGAGTTTTTCTCCTGATTTTCTTCAATGATGAACAGTAATGTGGAAATGCAAATAAAACAAACCCTTTCCTTTCCAACTTGTCTTTTGGTCTTGGTGTATTGTTGCAGCAATAGAAACCCCAAGACAGCCAGCCTGGACTAAACAGCTCCAAAATATTTTTGTCAATTGTTTCTGGAATGAATGAAATAGGAGAAATTTAATATTAGAGACTATTATATTTTATCTAGATTCTATCAATTGTCTAAGCATTAAAGTTGAAATATAGATAATTTTGTATGGTTAATGTTTTAACTTTAATGAATAGTTAATATTTAAGCTTTTAAAGAAATAACTATATTTCAAATTTGAAAAAAAAAAAACCAGAGTTGCACTTTATTACTATTTCATCAGTCTCTTGCATTAACTTGTTGGTTTTTTTTTCCCTTCAGAAACATGAATATGTAGAGTAAACATTCCTTTGGTAGTTCCTCTTCCAATATTTTAATTCCAAACAATAAGTATGAGACCCACCCATTTTGAACATATTAATACCTGAATTAAGATAAGTAATAACCAACAGAGAAAACATAAATAAGGGAAGAGTTTAAGTTTTTAGATAAAATAAGTCAACATTACAAATAAGAAATCTCCAATCATGTGTATGGCATATGAATGAATGAAACCTCAATTAGAAAAATGTATTGCCTCTGTCTTAACAGTAAACTTTGTAGATTCTCAAACATAGCTCTTGTTCCAACTCCAGTTCCTTCAGAGATATTCTTATATATATATTAATATACATTATTCAGAATTGATGTCCAAAATAATAAATTGTGATAAACAAGATTTGGTTATAACAGGCTCACATGAATTTTAAAGAATAATGTTAGGTGCTGTAAGAAATCAAGTCCCAAATTACTGAGGAGAAATAGACAGAAGATTGTCATTCACATGAAATATAGTCTAGTTTCTTGGGTAATACACTTTTTTTTTTAACTATCCTTTATTTAGATATTTGGGTCTAGTTTCTCTCATACAAGAATTTAGAATCAACCTTTTTCATCACAAAAAAATGCGAATGAGTTATAGTTTGTGAAATATTTACAAGGAGAAGGAATAGCCAATACCCCACCACAATACAACACACACACACTCACACACACACACACTCACACACACTCAGATTTTACTAGCTAGAATGCAGGCACAAGACCATAGCTACCTTTAAGGATACCTGAATATTTATTTTAATTTCAGTTGTATATAAATGACATTAGAGTTTTCTCATGTTTCTCCCATACCTCTAAACAATGATTAGCACTTTTTTGAAGATTTAAAAATTCTATATTATGCCACTATGGAAATCAATATTGCGGTTTCTCAGAAAGTTGGTAATCAATCTACCTCAAGACACAGCTACACTACTTGTGCACATAAACCAAAAGAGCATTCAATTCTACCACAAGGAAATTTGGTCACGGCAGCTAGAAACTGGCAACACAACTACCTAGACATCCCTTAGCAGAAAAAAAAAATGGATAAAGAAAATACAGTATATTTCCTCATTGCAATATTATTCAGTTGTTAAAAAAGGAGATCAGGAAATTTGCAGGCAAATGGATAAAACTAGAAAAAAAAAAAAAACAACTCATTTTGAATGAGGTACTACAGACCCAGAAAAATATTGTATGTATTCACTTTCATGTGGATATTAGCTATTAAGCAAATGATAACCAAGCTATAATCCACAGACCCAGAGAGGTTAGGTATAGAGGAGAGAGTCTAAGTAGGGACACTAAGATCTCCTTAAGAAGGGAACATAGAATAGATTTTACAGGTATCCTGGGGGCAGAGAAAGGAAGGTCCATGTCGGGAGAGGTTTGGAAAAATGGGGCTGATAGAGAGAATTCAGGTAAAGAGAGATGGAATTGAGGGGCATTTGAGGGATGAGGTTGAAACCTAGTGCAGTGGGAAATCCTAAAATATATGATTGTGTTCCTAATGAGATGTCCTAGGTGATATAGAGCCTCAACTAGTCATCTTTTGTCACCAAAGAGGCTTCCAGTAGTTAGATGTGGTTGTATTCAGGTGTGTTGTTGACCAATGGAGTCACATGAAAATCCCCCAAGAAGCAAAGCTATTGTTAAGACAATAGGTTGCCCTCTGAAAACTGAAACTAGGGCCCTATTGCCAAAAACGACACCCACAAAACTCATTGAACATGCAACTGGTATCCACATGGAGCCTTCACCCTTATGTTCTAGTGTCTTTGGTATGGAAAGTTAATCTTCAGGCTGCCAAAAGAGAAATGTAAACACATTCCAGCTATAAATCTTTTGACCCACAGTCTGTCCTACTTCTAAAATATGATAGGGTAATTGGTTCAGAACCTCTGGGAGTAACAAACCATTGTCTGATTTGATATAAGGCCCACTCCATGAGATGAAACTCATACCAGACACTGTTTTGGTGCACAAGAACCAGAGACTAGATAGCACAGACACATAAGGTAAAGGCAAACACTACTGGTCTAAAAAAAATCTCAATATAAATTCTAATGATATCCTGCTATACTTATAGATCAGTGTGTTATCCAGTCAAGTTCATAGAAGCTTCCTCTGACAACATATGGGAACAGAAGCAGAGACCTATAGCCAGAAATAATGTGGAGAGAAAGTCTAATTGTGATGTTCCCCTTAAACCCCTCCCCTCAGAGCTCAAAGAATTCTGTGGAAGAGGAGGCAAATAAAGCATAAGAGCCAGAGGAGTTGGAGGACACCAAGAGAATAAGGCTCACTGAATCTACTAAGCAAGATTCATATAAACTCTCTGAGATTGAAGCAGCAAGCACAGGGCCAACATGGGTCTGCCTCAGGTCCTTGGTGTACCTGTTATAGCTTTCTGATTATTATTTTTATGTGACTCCAGAATATGTGAACAAGTGGATCTCTGATTCTTATGCCTGCTCTTCGGCTCTTTTACTTCTGTTGGGTTACCTTTTCCAGCCTCGATGTGATGATTGTATGGTTCTTTTGCTTGGGCAAAGAAATTCTATAGTATTATGAAATTATTTGAATTTAAAAAATGGCCTTCAAAACCTTGTGAGCTAATGTAGATCCATAAATCCTAAGTGTGAATTAGAAATGCTGAAATTTGTCCTTTACCTCCACATGTGTGCTATGGCTGTATCTTTAATTTTTTTTTTTTTTTTGGTTTGTTTGTTTTTATTGACTTCAACTAGTCACCCCCTACCCCAATATTCAGCCATTATTGAGAAATGTAGGATCTTTCCTCTTTTTTTTCTTTTCTTTTTGTTTGTTTGTTTGTTTGTTTTGTTTTGTTTTTCGACCCAGGGTTTCTCTGTGTAGCTTTGCTCCTTTTCTGGAACCCACTTTGTAGACAAGGCTGGCCTCAAACTCACAGAGATCCACATGCCTCTGCCTCCCAAGTGCTGGGATTAAAGGCATGTGTTGCCACCGCCCGGCAGGATCTTTCTTCTTAGGAGGTAATTTCCCACTTGTGCATCTTTCTTTGGTCTACAAAAGGTGTTAGAAATGGCAGGGTGCTAGTTTCAAGTCCACCCCTCTAGGTGTCTAAGCTCTTTCTGCTCATTTTTTTGGAAATATTCATAAAAAGAAGTCTCAGCAATCTTGTTGGATGATGGGGGAGGAGAATTTAGTTGCTCAGCCAAAGCGAAGCTCCCTAATTAATTTAGCAGATGGCAGTACATATAAAAGGAAGTCCAGCTAAGAAGACTCTCCCAGAAGAAGGTCTTCTAGAGGGCTACATAACAAAATCTCTAGCTAAACAATTTCTGATAGATTCTTGAATAGATAAAAGCATTTGGTTCTGCTGCCTTTGTTAATGATGTAAAGATGTGTTACTTTTTTATGCTGCATTATTTTTATTATGTAAAGATGTGTTGCTGTTTCACTGTGTAAAAATAATCAAATAATAATAACTCATCAACACATTGTTAGAAAAAATATTTATGTGAAATACCAGGACCTTATATAATATTATTTTACAAGGCTATCAATAGCAATTTTCAATGTTCCTTTAAGCTGGACAAAGTCATTTCTTACTACATTTTTAATAATTCCTTAATAATTTTGTATAGTTTATTTTTATCATGTTCAACCCCTTAACTCCTTCATAATCCATTCTATCATTTAATACTACCTAAATATCTCTCTCTCTCAGCCTCTCTCTCAGCCTCTCTCTCTCTCTCTCTCTCTCTCTCTTCCCAACAACTAAAATTTATGTTGCCCATTGTGGTGATATTGTGTTCCCCAATATATTGTGCACCCTAATAAACTTATCTGGGGGTCAAAGAACAGAACAGCCACTATATTAAACATAGTGTTAGGCAATGGTAGCACATGCCTTTAAACCTAGCATTCAGGAGTCAGAGATCTGTCTGGATCTCTGTGAGTTCAGAGCCACACTGGAAACAACCAGACATGGTGACACCCATCTTTAATTCCAGGAAGTGATGGCATGAAGCAGAAAGATATATAAGGCATGAGGACAAGGAAGTAGAGCCTGATTAAGCTCTTAGGCTTTTAGCAGCAGTTCAGCTGAGATTCCATCCAGATGAGGACTCAGAGGCTTCCAGTCTGAGGAAACAGGATCAGCTGAGGAATTGGCAAGGTGAGATGGCTGTGGCTTGTTCTGCTCCTCTGATCTTCCAGCGTTCACCCCAATACCTGTCTCTGGGTTTATTTTTATTAATAAGATATTCTAACAATTTGTGCTACAGCACATATTCTCTTAGATATGTCATTATCTACTGCAGTATAGTCTACATTTAAGCAACCATATCAGAAAACAATTGTCAATAGCACCTTTGCTAGGGGGAGGACTTCCTATCTCACCTTTCTCTTCTGGATTCATCTACACTGAGCTTTTACAGGTATTATGTATTCATCTACACTGAGCTTTTACAGGTATTATGTATGTTGGCACAACCTCTATGAATTCATATGTGCAACTGCCTTCTTGCCATCTATAACCTCCTGCTCTTACAGTCTTCTTCAACCTTCTCTTTTACGGTGACCCTAAGCCATGGGATGTGATGTAGATGTCCTATTTAGGGACCACTGTAGTCACTTATTCTCTGCAACTTGATCAGCTGTGGGTCTGTGTTAATCATATAGTTAGCCTTCACTGTCTTCTTCATTGTAATCAACCAAGTGAAGAAAAAGAAAATTTTGTAGAGCATTGTTTTAACTATGTAAAGAACTTTTACATTTGTTTATGCTGAGAAATATTACTTTAACTATGTGAAGGTGTGTTACATTTGTTTCTACTGCCTTTGTTAATAATGTAAAGATGTGTTACTTTTTATTTATGCTGCATTATTTAATTTTGTAAAATGTGTTGCTGTTTTATCATGTCTGCCTAAGTTACCTGATTGGTTTAGTAGAAAGCTGAACTGCCAATCTAGGGAGATAAAGGATGGGTGGGGCAAAGAGAATAAGTAGGAGGAGAAATCTAGGCTCAGGAGAAGAAGAGGAAGGGAAGAAGAAGGAGAAGAGAATGAAGGAGAAAAAAAAGGACATGCCCTGGTTCAGAAGCCAGGCAGCCACCAGCCGGCCAGCCATGGAGACAGCAAAAAAGTAAGGTACACAGAAATAAAGAAAGGTAAAAAGCCCTAAGGCAAAACATAGATAAAGAGAAACAGATTAAAATAAGATGTAAGATAAGGCCAAGCATTTATAACTAATAATATGTTTCCATGTCATGATTCGGGAGCTGATTGGTGGCTCAAAAGAAAGTCTAGTACAAGAAAACTCTTTATACTGATAAAATTCCTGTCTCCAAAGAAGAGCATGTATTCTCATTCTTCTTTGCTCTATACAGCATTCTCATAAAATATGACAAATACAGTGCCTACTTTCAACATATTTCAAGCAAAAAGACATAGATAGTATATCTAAACATCTAAAACATCGACTAATTAAATAAAAGATTGAAAATAAAGATCAACCTGGCAAAAGACACTCACCTTTATGACTTCTTCTTAAGTTCTCAATTCTTCTTTCAGAACTTTAACTTTGCCCTTTTTTCCCCTTTAATCACGTTTGGAAACACCTATTACTGCTACTTCAAAACAGTATCAGCACCATGTTTTGATATCCTATGCTTCATGCTGAGAAGACCATGAAAGAGAAAGATACATTTGAAAGGATTAAAAGCTACAGGACCCTTTATTGTTCTTTCCTCTCATTTTTTTTTTCCCTTAGAGCAGATTTCAGGACATGCAGGCTATGGGAAATGCACTGTCTTAGCACTGACAGGAAGTGCAGGGACTCCCTATGGTCTTTGATGACACCCCTTTAAGAAACTCATTGAATTCACTCTTTGAAGAATTTTGCTTTTTGATTGGATAAAAGCAGCAACTTTTCTTTAAAGCATGACTCAGTGGAGGGGATGGGGTAAATCAGGGGTAAAAGTGCCCATTTTCAGAAGGAATTAGATATTTTAATGATTTACACATTAATATTAAAACTAAATTATGATGAAACATAAATATTAAAAGTAGAATTTATAATTTTAAAGATAGAACTTTGAAAACTTCACTTCATAGTACCTTTTGATTATTTTAAATTTATATTCATATTCAAATGAACATATCAAACTCCCTTATGTTGTCAATAGTTATATAAGCATAACATTTCACAGTGAGATTCTGAAGGAATTTTGTATTATACTGTTGTAATAGAGGAAGAGGGTAGTAGACACAGGTATGGTATTCAAAGCCATAAATTACTATGTAGTTTCTCATATCATAAGATTACAATTTCAAAAGGATATTTTTCTCTAAATGATTTGTATATGCATTACCATTATCCATTAAAATGAAATTTGTTTTAAAAATATGAGAAAATCTAATAAACATATCACAGCACATATCTTAACAGTATTTACAGCCAGTGAGTATAGCCTCTGGCTTGTGGTCTGCTCTTCATTGTCTGTGTTAGCATCCCTCAGTAGAGAAAGGAAAGCTTTTGAACAAGCCAGAGCTACATCTCCTGTCTCAGCAGCAGAGCAGCAATACTGAGAATACAAAACTAAAACACAAAGAGCTGCTAAATAATATTGCCTTGGGGATAGGATTGGCAGAAATTCTGCCTTATTAAAGTAACATTAAAAGTTAATTTAAAAGTCCCAACATACAGTTTCATTCAATACCCAATATAGTAGAAATAAAACCTGTCTCTGCTCTGCTACAGTATTAGATATTATGTGGGCTTATGTGACTACATGTTGGCTGATTATATCCTGATGGAATAATGGAACTGTTCTTTCTTTCATAACAGATATTTAAGCTATAGATACATTATTTTAATTTCTTATAATATGAATAAAGATATTTATTTTCATAATAGCATATAGAAGGTACCTGATAGCATCATTATGAAGGAACATGTAAATACCATTTATAATAAATAATACACATGAGATGAACACAAAGTAACAGATTTGGGGACACTTTTTTATGGTAAGTCTTAGTCTCACATTCTGAATCAAATAACATTGAGTCAATAAACTAATCAGTTAGCAAATGTCTATTGGAAAATCACATCATGGACTTTTTTTTAACATGAGCAAGTTTAAATAAAGACATTCATTAATCAACCCATAGTGTTATTAAAATAGTAGCAAAATGTCCTTAAATTAATTTTTAAATATCATGTCATGAGCAAAACATGGTATAACTTAGAAGCATGAATGAGCTGGTCATCCTCTCTACATGTATATAAAATTATGACCAAAAAAAAAAAAAAGAGTTAGATTGCTAAGTGATATCATACAACAATGTGCATTATTGGAATATAAGATTTCAGATTAATTACACTTTCTTCTTACTTTTATTAGATAATGAATAATGCAAAGACCATTGTACCAGTCAGGAAATTGACTAGACAGCTATTTTTATAATACTATAAAATGCTGGGTTACAGAAAAGAAGCAAAGGAATATTCAATAATAATGCTAAAAGTAGTAGCATTCCTCTCTCTCCAACAAGAAAGAAGGAAACAACAATTTACCAGAAAGTGAAAAAAAACAGACACAGTGCATTAAGAGGAGGCTATATGAAGAGTTGCTGTTCCTATGAGGAGAAAGTACAATATGTTCATATCCTTGGTTTGACCATTAATCATATTGCCTATATTTCCTAGATTGCTTCTATGTTCACTCTGAAGTCTTCTCCACTGGGAGACTAAAATTTTTGGAACAATCCCATTCTGTCATATGGAGGTCTTGTTTAGGAAACCATATTGTTAAGATTTCATACAAGTGGTTTCCTTATCATTTATAAAAGATATTATCACAGCATATGTCCTAGTCCTCCAGCTCTTATGGTTACTTTGTCCTCTTTTCCATGATGTTCCATTAGCCTAGGGTTTAGGAGGTGTGCTGAAGATGTATTAAGGACAGATGGGCCCCCAATTTCAGTGGTTCTCAGCATTTTGACAAGTTTTGTTTTTGTTTTTTGTTTGTTTTGTTTTAATTATTTCTGTGGTGGTTTCCATACACTGCACACACAAAAAATTCTTCTTTGATGAGGGATATGGGTGGTGCTTATCTGTAGATGAAGGAATAGATACTTAGAATGCATTTAGGAAGTGCACTAGTAGTGGCAGTGGTATGTTCTCATCTAGGATTCATAAGATCACCACCCATAGCTAGTGGTCTACATTTGCAGTACCAAGCACAAATTCCCTTGTGTTGTATTGATCAGACCTTAACTAGGTACATGTTGCTTACTTCCAAGATATAACTAGCACCACTGTGCCCTCGGGTGTATCTTGCTATACTGGTTATTGTTGTTGTTCATAAGCCAGCTTATATAGTACCCTCTGATATTATGAGAGATAGTCCTCAGGAAGGAGGTTTGTGGCTCAGTTCAGCTTGATTACTCCAAATCCTTTGTTTGAAGTCTATGGTGTCTTCAGCAATAGGGTCTTACCATTGCAGTTGGTTGTCTCTCAATTTTTTCAATCTTTGGAAACACAATTCCCTCTACACACTAATCTGCAGCAACACCTCTATTATAATATCAAACTGTAGAAGTGTGAGCCTTCTAAGGTAATTTGTAATATTTTTAATTCTGATAAGAATACTTTGTGATCTAGTGCAGTGGAAATGAGGACAGGAGTTTTAGGGCAAACAGAATTTTTGACTAAATGAAAAATGGTGGGACTCTGATCCAATCTCCACACTTCAAAGTCCCTGGGACATCCCCTTGCCCCACAGAGGGAAGACTCACTGGTGTTTATACAATATTTCAGGGTTTTTACCTCCTTTTAGGATCTGATTCCTTCCCACAGTTATTCTAAATATGTTCATTTGTTTGTCCTTTTTCTCATCTGTATCCTTGCCTTCAATGTCTATTATACTGCTCCAAGGAATTAGAAAACTCTATTCAGACACTCTCATATTTTTCTGATCTCCACAAACCCGTTTTTCTAAACTAACTCTGCTTCATATTATTTCAGTGTCAATTACTCCAAGTGTGTATGGCAGTTGAATGATTATGATAATAGTGAATTTATCTTCAGCTTTCCCTCACAGCTTCCTTCACCACACTTGTTTCCTTTAGTTCCTTTATAATTTCATGCATCTCTGAAATTACTGATTCCTTGGTTTTGTGGATGATGTGGAGTATGTATTAGGCCCTTGTCTTCTTTGTACAATCTATCTCATTTCTCTGGAGTGGCTGTTTCATTACAGAATGAGTCTCTGAGACAAATTCTGAGCTATCTGTACTAGTAATATGTAAGGGGGGGGGGGAAGTATGTGCCACCACCTGAAAATTCTGTTAACTGTATCCAAGCATTTGAGTCAAGATCACATTGCCACTAATAACTACATTAGAGTATAAACATAGGCAGATTCTAGTCAGTGGATTTTCCTAGAGTTTATTGAACTAAAATTGGTAAATTTATCATCGTCTTGTGTGCTTGTATATGCCTGTGTGTGAAAGTGAAAGAGACAGAGATAGAGTGTGATAGAGACAAAGTGTGTGTGCATGAATATGTGTGTGTGTGAGAGAGCATATGCTCAGCTCTTGTGGTTGCATATGCATAAGAATATAGGAATTAGAGTTCAATCTGTGGTGTGTTTTTTTCAGGGTCTATATATATTGGTGTTTTTGAGATGGGGTCACATGTTAGCCTGATGTTCAATAAGTGGGCTAGACTGCTTGCCTTTGAGCTTCAAGGTTATTCCTGTTTTTACTTCCTCAGCTCTAGGATTACAAGTGAGCTCAGGTGCTCATGACTGCACAACAATCACTTTACCGACAGAAACCATTTTCCCAGGCCTGAATAATCCTTTCCTTCTAGCTAGGAGTGAAGACTAGAGCCGCACATCGTTAAGCACCCTAATGTATAAAGACTTTTATCTGCAGAGGAAGCAATAAAGCTTACATGAAAAATGAGACAGAAATCAAGCAGAGGTAGTGATTATTTGTTTGCTTGCTCTTAGTTCTATTGCTCTGGTCCCCTGACTATTATAAATACTGTCGTATCAGATATTTGCTTGTTAGGAATTTGTGTGTATTCTGAAAATGTCCATCTGATCTTCTGCCCATCTTAGTAACTTTCTATCACTTGCAATAAAAAATATTAATCAATCCCTCTTTCTTCTCCATTAGAATGGTCTGTCATCATTTGCAGTTTATTTCATTCTTCCCCTTCTGTAACAATTTAAAATAATGTATTAGCATTATTTTGCAATTGAATTTAATTAATTTTCAATTTACACATGAAAAATAACTTAACAGCAGACTCCATGACCTTCAAATGTTGTAGACAGAGATTAGCAAGTAGACAACCTGGATTATGACTTTGCCTGTTTTTCCTTTTACTAGATGTATGACATTTAAAATTCAATTGTCTCTTACAAAGCAAATGTGATCCACATGCTCTACCCACCATATCAAGTTTTGAAACATAAATTTTGTAGAAGTATTTCTTAGTTTTACTGTTTTGTGCTTATCCCGTATTGGTGTTTCAGATATTGAAAGCAAAACTAGGAACATATTTGAGGAAGTGGCTTTTTTCTTATTACTGTGTAACTCAAAAATATCAGTTCTTATATATTTGGTTGTGAGCCTAATCTTTAATGGCTGAGTCATCTCTTAAACAAGATCATGTAGGTTTCATCCCACAGATGCAGGGATGATTCAACATTCAAAAGTCTGTCAATGTAATCTACCCTATAAAAATACTGAAATATCAACTCCTTAGATACTAGAAAGACTTTGACCAAATCAAATACTCTTTCATGATAAATTTCTTGAAGAGACAAGGAAAACGAGAGACATATCTAAACATTATAAAGACAATTTACAGCAAATTTATAGCAAGTATCAAATTAAATGGAGAGAAACACAAAGCAATTCCTCCGCTAAAACAGGAACAAGACAAGGATGTCCACTCTCTCCATATCAATTCTATATAGTACTTGAAATTCTATATAGAGCAATAAAACAACAAAAGGAGATCAATGGCACACAAATTGGAAAGGAAGAAGTCAAACTATCAATATTTGCAGATGACATTAAAGTACACATATTGACCCCACAAATTCTACCAGGGAATTCTAACAATTTATAAAGACTTCAGCCAAGTGGCTGGATACAAGATTAATTTAAAAAATTAGTAGCCCTTTTATATACAAACAAAAAGTGGGATGAGAAATAAACTCGAGAAAGAATACCCTTCAAAATAATCATAAATAATATAAAATCGCTTGTGGTAACTTAAATAGAGCAAGTTAAAGACTTGTATGCCAAAAACTTCAAGTCTTTATAGAAAGAAATTGAAGAAGATATCAGAAGATGGAAAGAGCTCACATGCTCATGGATTGGATGGGTTAAGATAGTAAAAGTGGGCAAATGGACATCTTTCCACAGCTATCTGCAGAGTCAACACAATCCCCATTAAAATTCCAAAACAATTCTTACAACACTAGGAGGAATAATACTCAGCTTCAATGAAAAAAAAAAAGAAAAGAAAAGAAAGAAAGAAACAGGATAGCTAAAGCAATCCTATATCCTAAAATAACTTTCAGAGGTATCACCATTCCTGATTTTAAGCTATACTACAGAGCTGTGATAATAAAAGCCTCATAGTCTTCTCATAAAAACAGACAGGCAGATCAATGAAATCAAATCAGAGACCCAGATTGAAATCCACACACAAATGCCAGCTGAATTTTGATAAGGTGACAGAAATTTACAATGGAATAGAGAACATCTTCCATAAATGGTGCTTGTCTAACTAGCTGTCTGCATGTAGAAGAATGCAGATAGTTCTATATCTATCATCCGGCAGAAAACTCAAGTCCAAGTGGATCAATGTAAAACCAGACACACTGAACCTGGTAGAAAAGAAAGAAGGGAATAGCCTTGAATGTTGGATGTATTAGCATAGGAGACAGCTTTCTGAACAGAATACCAAGAGCACAGGCACTAAGATCAACAATTAAAAGTGGGACCTTGTGAAACTGGAAAGTTTCTTTAAGACAAAGAACACTGTCAATAGGATGAAATGGAAGCCTACATAATGGGAAAAGATTTTCACCAACACCACATTTGACAGACGGCTAATATCTAAAATATATAAAGAACTCAAGAAACTAGACATTAACAATTCAAATAATCTAATTAAAAATAATGTACCTATCTAAACAGAGAATTCTTAATAGATGAATCTCACACAGCTGAGAAATACTTAAAGAAATGTGCAGCATCTTTAGCTATCAGGAAATGCAAATCAAAACTACTTTGAGATTCCATTTTATACCCATCAGAATGGCTAAGATCAAAAATACAAGTGACAGCTCATGTTGGTGGGTATGTGGAGCAAGGAAGGCACTCCTTCATTACTGGAGGAATAAAACTTGTATAGTCACTTTTTAAATCAATTTGACAGTTTATCAGAAACTGGGAATCAATATATCTCAAGACCCAGCTACACCACTCTTAAGCATGTGCCTAAAGGACACTTGCTATTGCAGCTTTATTCATAATTTCCAGAAACTGGGGACAAGCTAATATCCTTCTGCTTAAGAATCGATAAAGTAAACATGGTATAATTATACAATGGAATATTACTTAGCTGTTAAAAATGACATGTCATTTGCAAGCTAATCAATGGATCTGGAAAAAAATCATGCTGGGTGAGGTAAGTTAGACCATAAAAGTCAAACATGATATGTGCCCACTTACACGTATATATTAGCTATAAAATAAAGGATAATCATGCTACAATCACAGACCCAGAGAGGTTAAGAAACAAGGAAGGCTCAAGTGAGGAACTCATGGAACTCCCTGGGAAGGGGAAATAGAGTAAATTTTGTGGATGGTCTTGGGACAGGTAGGGATGGGAAATGAAGAATCAACTGTGGGAATGGGATGGAGGTTGGGAGATATGCATGGAATTTGGTGGTATTTTGGAGTTGAGGTGCAATGGAAACCTAGTACAGAGGCAACTCCCTGGAATCTATTAGAATCACTCCACTTAAGATCCCTAGTATTGGAGGATACAGATCTGTCCATTTTCTGTAACCATGCAAGATTTTCAGTGGAGTGACTGAGATACTAGTGCAGCCATGAAACCTTTGACCTACAATTGGTTCTTCCTGCAAGATATGCTGGGATAAAGGTGGTCCAGAATTTGTGGAAGTGGACAACCAATAATTTGTATAACTTGTGACAGATGCATGAGGGGGAGTCCATGCCTGACACTACCTCGAGGGCTGGGAACCAGAGGCTGGGTAGCTAAGAGACTTAGGATACAACAAAACACTGCTGGGGGAAATAGTCATTGAAATTATTCCTAATGATATAATTCCACACAGGTAGACTGAAGCTTAGTATAATCATCATCAGAGAAGTTTCATCTAGGAACTGATCCAAGCAGATGCAAAGACCCAAAGTCAAACATTATGCAGAGCTAAGGTAATCTAGAAGATTAGCAGGAAGGATTGTAGCAGCCAGAGGGTCAAAAGCACCACAAGAACATAGCTCACAGAATCAACTAACATGGGCACACAGGAGCTCACAGAGACAAAAGAACAAAATCAGGGAGCTAGTATGGGTCTGACCTAGATCCTTGCATATAAATTGTGGTTGTGTAGCTTGGCATTCTTGTAGGACTTTTAACAGTGAAAATCGGGGCTGTCTGTAACTCATTTGCCTTCTTTTGGGACTGTTTTCCTCCTATGGGGTTGCCTTGTCCAACTTTGATATTAGGATATTTATCTAGTTTTATTGTGACATGTTATGTCATATTCAGTGGCTATCCCTGGGAGGCCTGCTCCTCTTTTTTTATTAAGGAATTTTTAAAAATTTAATTGTTTATTAATTTTTAATTTTTTTCATTCTATATTTTCATTTTACATACCAACCCCTGTTCCCTCTCCCTCCCATTATCCTGCCCTCCTCCTCCTCCACATCCCATCCTCATCCCCTCCTCAGGGGGTAAGGCATCCCCTGGGTAGTCAACACAGGCTAGCATACCAAGTTGGGGGCTGGACCCCTACACCATGGCTGTGTAAGGCATAGCACCCAAAGGGAATGGGTTGTAAAATGACAATTCATGTACCCAGGATAAATCCTGGTCCTGATTCCAGGGAACCCACCAACACATCAAGCCACACAACTGTTGCAACTGTCACCCACAATCAGAGAGCCTAGAGCAGTCTCATGAAGGCTCCCCAGCTATCAGTCCAGAGTCCTTGAGCTCCCACTGGCTTGGGCCATCTATCTCTATGTTTTTTCCCATCATGATGCTGATCCCCCCCTTGCTCCCATAATCCCTCCTTCCTCTCTTCTACTGAATTCCAGGAGTTTGGCCAAGTGCTAGGCTGTGGATCTCTGCACCTGCTTCCATTAGTCACAGGATGTAGGTTCTATGATAACAATTAGGATAGACACTAATCAGAGTACTGGGAAAGGCTAATTAAAGTACCCTCTCCACCATTGCTGAGTCTTAGCTGGGGACCTCCTTGTGAGTTCCTGGGGATTTTCCTAGCTCCAAATTTATTCCTAACTCCTTAATGGTTCATTGTCATGGTATAGCTTTCATTTCTCTCCTTCTCCATCCTTCCCCCAACTTGGCCATCTCAAAGTCTCATGCTCCCACCACACATTCCCTCCCCTCTACTCCCCCACCCCCAATTTATCCAGGAGATCTTAACTGTTTCCCCTTGTAAAAATAGTGTCATTATGAAATTTCTAGGCAAAAGGATGGAACTAGAAAGAATCTTCCTGAGTGAAGTAACCCAGACTCGGAAAGAAATGCATGTTATGTACTCATTCATAAGTAGATATTAAACACAAAGCAAAGGATAACTAAGCTGCAGTCCACAACCCTAGAGAAGCTAGGTAAAGAGAAGGACCCAAAGAGGGAAACTCATGGATCTTTTTCTTCTTCTTCTTCTTCTTCTTCTTCTTCTTCTTCTTCTTCTTCTTCTTCTTCTTCTTCTTCTTCTTCTCCTCCTCCTCCTCCTCCTCCTCCTCCTCCTCCTCCTCCTCCTCCTCCTCCTCCTCCTCCTCCTCCTCCTCCTCCTCCTCCTCCTCCTCCTTCTCCTATTTCTTCTCCTTCTTCTTCTTGTAAGGAGAATGAAGGAGAAATGGATCTGATGTGGGGAAGGGAGAGAGAGTAGAAGGAAAGCAGAGAGGGGAACTGCAATTGAGATGTAATAAATGAGAGAAGAATAAAGTAAGAAAGAAAGAGAAAGAGAGAAAACAAAAGAAAAGAAAATATCAACTCAACATGGACTGTTATTGAAATTCGACTGAGATATTCTGAGTTCATACAATGAAAAAATAAAGATTATTTACTAACTCTAAATATTTATGTTATTTTACCTAAAAGATATTTATATTTCTAAAATAATGAACAAACTTTATACTAATAAAATAATGTAATAGCAATTAACTATTAAATATAACACCTCTCAATTAAAAAGTGAAGAAATACATATTGAAAAATGGAAACTATAAAAGTTGCATCATGTTTTATTTTGGCCTATAATTTCTCAAATGAGTACCTTTTACCTGAGATCACAGATATTTTGTCTATTGTGGAAGAAAGAAGCAGCCTGACCTATCTTGACACTGTCATATTAAGATGTTCAGGATCTATTCAGGATCTGAACTCCCACAGGCCCTCATAGCACTATTAACTGCTTTGTTCTTCTTTATCAGAAACTCAAAGGGGTAATGCATGTGAGCGTGTCATTCCAGGTTAAACTCACTGCAGGAGTTGTGCTTTTCTTGTGTTTATGACTGTTCTTAAGGGTAACATTAGCCCCTCTACCAATTGCATTCATGGTGAAGTCTATCTGTCTATCTATCTATCTATCTATCTATCTATCTATCTATCTATCTATCTTTTTTATAATAGTTTGACTCTTAGAGAGAAATAATATTATTCAGTGTGAAGAAAAATTACATTAGAAAATCAAAACAGCACCATTTCTTCACAGGAGTTCTATTGTCCTGTTGCAAAATGAAGAGAAAATTTCCTAGCTGCAAAGAACAAAGAGCTGTCACTTGCAACCTTAGTAATGAAGAGACCCCTCCCTTGCTAGATTCACATAGAACACTGTTAAGGTCCATTGTAAGTCTATTACCATTATGATGACAGGTCTAGTAAGTCTAGCCTAAGGGGACATCCATTGTCATGCATGAAAACAGAGATACTCTGTGTATGTTTAGATCTTAAAAACAAAAAGGTTAGTAGCTTCAATTTCTTTTTAAGTTGCCATAGATCTCAGAGCTCAGACACATTTAAAGCCAGCAAGTTCCCTTCCTACATATTTATCATCACATCAATGATTTTAACAATTGATACTGGTGGCCAGTGTGACAGCAACTCACATCATTGCAAGCATGATACCAAAAGAAAAAAGCTTTTATTCATTTTATGCATGTGTACATTTATATGTGTGTGTCTAGGTAAAAAAAGAAGGATAATCATATATGAGTACAAGTATACTAATAATTAACCATATTATATATGCTTATTTAGCAGATAAGATTTTTATGCATTTATTATATGATAATATAGCCATATTATCGGTTTTTACTTGGGAATATAAAGAAAAATAATTAAATAATTACATATTTAGAAAACAACACCAAAATGTTTGTATCCTACTCTCTATGTTCTTCATGATATCTCTTATATGACTTTGAAAACTATGCAATGCATATATGTAGATGCATTCTCTAGATACTAATATATTAGAGCAAATTAAAACAGACAGAAATAGCTTAGCATTCCATAACCTGTAGGAAACTGTGTATTGGGATAGGAACTAAGTGATAAGAACAGACATTGGGAGTACATTATGGAAGACATGATAAGCATAATATTTGCATTGAAGTTTCTTTTTAAAGATCTGCTATGGGAAATTTTATACTGAGGAAGATGTATTGAAGAAATTCCTCAGAAACTTGTTTCCAAGGCCTGAAGACATGAGGGTCAGCTGGAAGGCACTGGATCCAGTTTCTTAGGCAAGAGTGCTATGCTTGATTTCATTATTCTATGGATTAAGTCAATAGGCATAATCCAATTCCTCCTTTTTGTATATATGCAACATGAATGGGTAGGAAACATGAGGATGCCCAGGACCCCCAAATGGATCAACTGTCTCTTTATTAGATTGAAACATTCACCTTCTTCTGGTTCCCACATTGATTCCAGCTTCAAGAAGAGTCTTGGCTATTTCTGAAAATTCAGGAATTCAGAGCTAGTAGAACCCCAAAGCACACAGAAATTCCTATAGCAGGTATTTCTTTGTACCATCAGGTCCTGAATTATGACAAGGAGACTATTAATTATGAACGGTTGGCCTTAGACTAGGCTTGTTCCTAACTAGCTCTTAAAACTTAAATTAACCTGTTTATATTAATCTACATTCTGCCATGTGACTTGTTACCTCTCCTCAGTAACATAAATCCTCCTTCCTCTGCTTCTGGTTGGTGAATCCTCCACCTCTGTAATTTTCCAGAGTTCTTCTCTCTATGCAGAAGTCCACTTATCCTCTCCTGCATAGTTATTGGTTGTTGAGCTCTTTATTAAACCAATAAGAAGGTACCATAGGCAAAAGAGGAAGGCCATGGACACATCTTCACATAATACCCAACATTACTGAAGTTGCTTTTTGTCCTTTGATCAAGGAAATGGGCCATTACCGTTTCCAACCAGTGCCTAATCTTCTTTTCCAAGCTTAAGCAGTATATATGGTAAGTGACTCCTTCTTGATTGGTGCCTTTTTCTTGGAGATCTTATAGCCTGACTCTTGTAAGAGTTTTAATAGTTTAATAGGCATGTCTCTGCTGTAGGGGAAGCCAATAAGATTATTCACATATTACGGCATAGTGAAGTCTTTAGGGATGCAATTTTCTAAGTCTTGGGCCAAGATTTTCCTGAAGACCATTGGTAACTTTTGAACCCTTAGGCATGTGGGTCCAAGTCAATTGTCCTTTTACCTCTGTCCTTAGATCTTCCCATTCAACCGCAAATAGAGTTTGGCTTCCCTTGGCCAGCCTTAAGCAGGAGACATCTTTGATGCCTAGGCAAGTGGAAAAGCTGGTTTACCAGATCACAGCATGGATGGATTTGGGACCATGTGGTGCAGTATTTCAGTGGTTTTATTAAGTCTCTAGAAATTCTGAATTGGCTGGTAGTCCCCTTCAACTTCCCTACTGAAAGTAGAGGAATATTCCGGGAGGCCTGGACCTTCAGCAGAATCTGTTTGTCTTTTAATCTTTTTGGTGTGGCAAATGATGCCAGACTGGGCCTCTAGTGAAATCAGATACTGTTTCTGCTTTACTGGGTTGGCTCCTAACTTGAAAGACACAAATATTGCTTGGCTAGGGTTGCTCTGGCTAGACTAAGTTCTCGGTCAGTGTCTCTTTTTGGGCAAAATAGATACAAAAGCTATTCAAGGAGAATCTCTGTGACAATAATTTTATGCTAGGCTGGGGATTTAGCTCAGTGGTAGAGCACTTGCCTAGCAAGCACCAGGCCCTGGGTTCAGTCCAAGCAAAAAAAAAAAAGCTTTGGGTTGGGGATTTAGCTCAGTGGTAGAGTGCTTGCCTAGCAAGCACAAGGCTCTGGGTTCGATCCTCAGCTAAAAAAGATAATTTTATGCACAGCTTAGAGGAAAGCCACTGTTCTTCCTCTGGATGCATGTTCCTGGGAGGCATGTGGGTTCAAGTCAATGGCTGAAGTGGTTCCCAAATTTGACAGTAAGTCTCTTCCAAGGAAGAGACCATGGATTTCTGGCGTGCATAAAAATAAGTGCCTAACATGATAGCTTACCACCCAATAGTCATGTGACTCAGAATCAGTATTTGTCAAAGTATATTTTTTGAGTTTACCTATAGAATAAGACCCCATGATGATGGCCAAGATGAAGTCCATTATTTGGCCCTCACCATCTATTTTGATCATGGGCTCCGCAGGACAGATCTTCACTGAGCCTGCTCACTTTCAGTCTGAGACTGTCTGGGGAGTAGGAACTTTCGTTGCACTGCAGCTACCATAGGGGCTTACTGCTTTACTTGGAGTATTTGTCTCCTCCAGATCCTCTTCCTGGTGCATTTGTTATTCCAGTGTTCTTTTCCTTGCAAAAGGCATATGGGTCCCTGTCTAATTGCCTCTAGAGTTCCTTCTTTTGAGTTTCTGGGTGACTGGATGTTCCTCAGCCTGCACTGTGAGAGCCACAGTTTTTGTCTTGTTCTCTAAGTACCGTTCCTTTTCTTTTATTATGTCCTCTTCCTGGTTAGCAACCACATTGATAGTGATATCTATGAGCTAATCAATATTCATCCATGCAAGTCCCTCTGGCTTTTGGAGCTTTCAGCAAACATGCACTATAGACTGTTGGATAAAAGCAATGTTGACCATTAGCTAGTGTTCCCCCACCTCTGGAATGGAAGTGGTATACCACCTGTAAGTAATACAGAGCCATTCATAGGACTGATTTGGGACTAGTTGGGCACTTTTTGACTTTTCCTTCTCCACTTTTGGCCAAGTTAGTGAGTCTGTGAGCTCCATTTTGAACTCCCTCAAGGATGGCTTGCCTCATTCTAAGAAGGGTCTGGAGGCCTTCTGGTAAGTTGGAATCACATTAGGAATGCTCATCAGAAAGGGTAGTGGCAGCAAATAGCTCAAGATTATTAAGGTGTTAGAGAGTTTAACCTATTAACCAAGTATATCCTGCACCATTCACCTGAGGTAAAAAGAGCTGTCAGTAATCCTAAGCAGACTTGTGGCGATGCATAATGGTAGTTAGAAGGTAAATCAGAGATTGTAGTTATTCCAAGTATGGTGTGATGTGATATTGCCAATTCAGGATACATGGGGTAAAGGAGGTAATAAACATATTGAGCTGGGCCTGGTCTTAAAGTCCCACCTTCCTCGATGATGGCCAGCCCCAGAGTGTAGCTTGAAGCACCAATTGTAGACAAATTTATAAAAGGTCTTATTAAATAAAAAACATGGAGCAAAATATAGGGGTGAAAGCCTTAGAGAGATCAGGGAAATAGAGAAAGCTACTAGCCAACCTTACTTCACTTACTCTGAAGCTTCCAAATGCCAGTTACTTCCTGTCTACCCATGTCTATATGCCTTGCTGTTCTGCCATCTGATTTACTCTCTCTGTTCAGTACATTACTTCCTCTTCCTACACAGCTCTGTCAATTCCTGTCTGTCTGTACAGACCTCCAGACCTCCATGGTTAACTAGTTTTAGAATTTAAGGCATGTGTCACCATACATGGCCCTGTTTCCATTGTGGCCTTGAACACATAGAGATCCTACCTGCCAAGTGATAAGAATAAGGGCATGTGCAACTAGTGCCTGACTTCTTCGTTTACTTATAATGGCTGCCTTTTTCTTCTGATTTCCAGGAAAACTTTATTTATTAAAGCACAAATAAAATATCACCACCTTTCAGCACAAATAAAATACCACCACACCAGAGTTTGATGTAATGGGCTTTGGGAGACTGGACTACTTAGCACTGGGCAGCCTTCAATGGAATTATACTTTAAATGCCCAAGGTGAGTGATCTTCCTTAATGGTCTACAGACAAAGGGGCCACTGGTGACTTTGTCATGGGTGAGTCTTTGGGTGGCAAAGCAGAATATAAAGCAGATGTTGGAAATCTTGTTTTTGGACTCTTAAAGGCTTGGGTAGCTGCACATAGGAAAGCACAGGATGATGGAAGTTCCCAATCTTGATCCTCTACATGGAGAATAAGTGGCTTTTCTGGTACTGAGATGGTTTTAGGGATCAGTACTTCAGTGGACTCCCAAGGGGCATGGACTTGAATTCAGACTTAAGGTAGGGGGCCAGACTATACCAGAAATTGCTGTAAGGAAACTGTAGAAGATGACTGAGTTTTCTACTGCAGGCTTCCTGTGGGTACTTGCAATATCCAGTGTTTCCTCTGAAAGGTAGCCAACATTGGAGAATGTTCAGTAGACAATGAAGAAAGTCTTCAACATGGAATAGTTTTATTCTCAAGCCATAATCCCTAGAGAATCCTTACATTGAAGTTTGCCAACATCATCTGGAGAACAATAGGGCACTTCAATTGAGAGGAATCCATGGTTTGATTTGTATGTGTCTAGGGTATATGTAGTGTGTGCACAGGAGGGATTGGGAGCCCAAAGCACTCCCTCTCAGGCTTATGCCTGGCTGGCTAGCTACCTCACAGTGATTTAAGAGGACTTGCCATAGGTCCACACATCTAAATTGCTTCTGCAGTTTGTCAAAGAGAAATCTTACTATATCCAATGATTTAAAGTCTTAGAAGAGGTCCCCACAGCCACTCACTCAAATATCTTAATACCTATCAGGGTATGCTTTCCCTAGTGTTTTGATTCTTAATATTAACCACTGCCAGAGTAATTGTCAACTTCAAATATAAGAGTTAGTGTAAGCAAATAATGTAGACTACATATCTGAAAGCTGAGAGTAGACTACTCCTAGCTGGAGCCTCATAATTTCCAGATAAAAATCTACCAAACTATAAGAAAAACAGTAAAAATTTCATGGATACACTGGATTATCAAATCCAAAATAGAGTATGGGGAAAGCATTTAGGACAATGGTTCTCAACCAATGGGTCATGATCCCTTTGAGTTGGAACAACCCTTTCACAGGGGTCATCTAAGACCACCTGCATATCAGATATTTATATTATCACTCATAGAAGTAGGAAATTACAATTATGAAGTAGCAATGAAAATAATTTTATGATTTAGGTGTAACCCCAACATAAGGATCACAGCATTAGGATGATTGAGAATTATTGATTTAGGAGATAAAGAACAAAACATGTCTGTGGCTCTTAGCTGGCTTTTGGAAACCTGTCTCCTTTGTTGGATCTCCTTGCCCAACCTTTATACAGGGAGAGGAGCTATATCCTACCACAACTTGAAGTGCCATGTTTTGTTCAAGCCCATGGGATGCCTGTCCCTTTCTCAGTGGTGATAGAAGAGGAGTGGATGGGGAAGGGAACAGATGGGAGTCAGGAGAGGGAACAAGAGGACAGGAGGGAAGAGAAACTGCAGTCATTATGTAAAATAAATGAAAAACAATGTTAATTAAAATAAAATTAAAAAATAAAAAGACAAGTTTATAAAAGGAGAGCACAGATTTATTATGAGATATATGACACAGCACATATTAAAATACAATTGATCAAAAATAGAGTACAAAGAAATACAACTGACTTGGCTCATTTTGACAGTACCTACAACAAAATTGGAATGGTGCAGGGGTTAGCCAGTTAACAATGCAGGAACAATAAATAAATTCATGAGGCAGTACATGTTTTTAAACAAATGACAAAAATACAACTTTTAAAATACAAAATAATATGTGCCCAAAAGTGAGCTGAATGGCACCAAGAAACATCCCAAACAGTACAGAGAAAATCTCAGAAAGCTTCAATCCCATACAAAGAGCTACAATTGAGGAGAGCTGAGAACAGGACAGGCCTTCCCTTCAGAAGAGCACATCAATTGGTTGTCTTGTGACAAATGGTCAGCTCTGAAAACATATATACAGATATTATATGTGTGTGTATATACACATATATGTATATACAAATACAAATACATATACATCATATATATTTGCATACATGCATACAATAACAGTTACTGACAAAAGAGGCTATTATTTTGAACGAGAATGAGGAGGAGTATATGGGAGGTTTTGGAAGGAGGAAAGGGAAGGGACAAAAGGCATTTAATTACAATCTGAAAAATAAAACAAAATAGAAAACAATGAGCAAAGGAGCCACTTCTATACATTACTTAGAGGGACAAACAAGATAAACTTACATGATCTAATGAAGCTGGGTGGTGGTGACACACACCTTTAATCCCAGCAATCAGTAGGAAGAGACAGGCAGTTCTTTGAGTTTGAGGCCAGCTTGGTCTACATAGAAAGTTTCAGGACATCCAAGGCTTCACTGAGAAACCCTGTCTCAAAAACAAAAATGTCAAGCAAACAAAAAAATCTAATCAAAATACTACAAAGATGGAGAGGAAAGTTGAGGTTATTGAAGACAAACAGGGAGTCTATCTAACAAGAAGGTATACATGTCTAACTGGAGTCTCAGAATAAAATGGAAGAGAAAAGAAAAGATATTATGACCAAAGAGATAATGTTTAATTTATTATCTAATCTTTTCCAGAAATAACACATACATGAATGGTTTTATATAAAAAAGAACCAAATGAGAAGTGAATTTTATGGAACAAGAAGATGATAGATATATGGATGGATAGATAGCTAGACATATCCACAATTAGACACATTTCAGGAAAAATATATCTTCTACCAACATAGAAATTTAATCAGTACACCTGTCCTGGAACCATCAATTAAAGTCAGTGGAAGAAATTCTTCCAAGGGCAGAGTTGGGAGCTAGTATCAAGCTATACTTAGGAAATGCATAAATGGGGCAAGGAAAACTCAGTCTTAGAACAAACAAAAATTTCTACCTTTAACAAATATCCACTCTAGCTAGTTTATGAAGAATAGATTACAGAGGGAAAATTAATTATTAATAATTAGTTGAGCAAAAAATGAGGAGTAAGTCAAAGAAGGGAGGAGCATGGAGGTTAGTACATGTCCTCACTGGACTTCTAAATGAATACAATACAGGCTTCCACCTGATGCAGAAACACAAAACAAATAATGCACAAAATAGATGAAAAAACTTTATTGTTTAATTAAAAATGACATTTTTAAGTAGTGTAAAAATTATGATGTCAAGGACGACAGTGGGAGTAATGAAGGGCAAGGTTTGAGGGAAAGAAAGCTTAGGGGAGCAGGAGATCCCAGCTGGATCAAAAACAGAAAGGGAGAACAAGGAATAACAGACCGTGATAAATAA
The DNA here is from genome assembly GCF_903995425.1 of Onychomys torridus. Taxonomy (NCBI): domain Eukaryota; kingdom Metazoa; phylum Chordata; class Mammalia; order Rodentia; family Cricetidae; genus Onychomys; species Onychomys torridus. The sequence goes on from NC_050444.1 coordinate 52,078,896, forward strand.
TGACCACATGAGAACAGGAATAGGCAGAATGCTGGAGAGGTCCCCAGAAATCCACAATGATACATCCTCTGTTGACTCCTGGCAATGGTGGAGAGAAAGCCTGATCTGACCTAGTCTGGTGATCAGATGGCCAAACACCCTACCAGTCGTGCTGGATCTCTCATCCAATAACTGATGGAAGTGGATGCAGAGATCCTTGGTCAGGCCCCAGGTGGAGTTCCAGGAGTCCAGTTGTCAAGAAAGAGGAGGGACTGTAAGAGCATGAAATGTTGAGACCAAGATTGGAGAGGCACAAGGACAAATAGCCAAACAAATGGAAGCACATGAATTATGAACCAAAGGCTGTGGAGCCCCCAGCTGGATTAGGCCCTCTGGATAAGTGAGACAATTGAATAGCTTGATCTGTTTGGGAGGCACCCAGGCAGTGGGACCAGGACCTGTCCTTAGTGCATGATCTGGCTGTTTGGAACCTTGGGCTTACACAGGGACACTTTGCTCAGCCTGGAAGGAGGGGACTGGACCTGCCTGTACTGAATCTACCAGGTTTAAATGAATCCCCAGGGAGTCTTGGCCCTGGATGAGATAGGAATGGGGAGGGGCTGCGGGGAAGGTGGGGACAGGGGTGGGAGGGGGGAGGACAGGGGAACCCATGGCTGATGTGTAAAATTAAAACACAAATATAATAAATTTTAAAAAGGCAAAAAGTTATGATGTCGAAATGTTCTATAAATTACTGTAATGATACATCTATATCAGAAATTCAGGAAAGTGAAAATTCTCCAATTTCTTTCCATCTTTTAGAGGGTAGGAAAAATGTGTAATTACAGATTTTGATTTTGTTGAGTAGGCATGATAAATTATTAAGGCTAGCTGTGAAAAGATTAAGTGTAAGACTGCGGAAACAAAAAAGGGGATATAGAAAGGCACTTGGCATATATGTTAGAATTGTGTAGCTTGGTCTTCTTATGGGACACCTAACAGTGGGAGCAGGGGAAGTCTCTGTCTCTTCTGATGGCTTCCAGCATCCTATTCCTCATACTGGATCACCTTGCTGAACTTTACTTAATACATGTGGAGGTGCTTACTCGTACTGCAACTTGATATACCGTGCTTTTTTGATATCCATGGGAGACCTGAACATGAGCAGAAATGGAAGAGTGGATTGGGAGTGGGAGAGGAAGCATAGACTGGGAAAAGAGGAAGGGGACTTTGGTTGGGATGTAAAATAAATAATTAAAGTAATTAATTAAAATTAATTAATTAAAAAGAAGTGCAAATGTACAAACTCCAAAGAATTTTCAACTGATATACAGTTGAAAAATTAAGTTTGTAATAGCTAAAATATGGAAACAATAATCATATCCCTCAACAGAAGAGTGAATAAAGAAAATGTGGTACATTTATACATTTACATAGTGGAGTATTACTCGGCTGTTAAAAAAAGAAGAAGACAGCATAAAATTTGCAAGGAAATTGGTGGAACTAGAAAACAAAATCACCCTGAGTGAGATAATCCCAACCAGAAAGATAACATGTTATATATCTACTTAGCTGTGCATGTCAGATAAATGAAAACCAAGCTAAAATTCGTAGTCTCAGAGAGGTCAGGTATAGAGGAAGGGACTAAGTGGATATACATGATCTCCCTAGGAAGGGAAAATAGAGTCGATTTCATAGGTGGACTGGAGACAGCACCCATAAAATTCACTGAGTGTGGTGAGACCAGCTGGTGCTCACATTGAACCTTCTCCACTACATTCTAGTGTCTTTGGTACAGAAAGGTACCTTACAGGCTACCAAAACAGAAATGCAGACCCCAGCCGAGTCATAAAGCCTTTGATCTACAATCTTATGTCCGCAAAGTATACTAGTGCAATGGTGTCACACAACTCGTGAAAGTAACTAACCAGCATCAAACACAGGGTTGAGTGGGTGTGTACCAGGTTCACTGTATATGTATTATTGCTTTCAGTTTAGAATTATTATGGGATTCCTGAGTGTGTAAATGATGGGGTCTATGATTCTTATGCCTTCTCTCTGGGAACTTTTCCTTATGTTGACTCACCTCTTCCAAATTTGATGGAAATTTTTTTTGTTTAGCTTATTATATTTTATTTTGCTATGTTTTGTTGTTATCTCTTAGAATCCTGCTCTTTTCTAATGAGAGAAAAAAAGGGAATGGCCTCAGATGGGAGGGGAGGTAGAACAGAGCAGAGGGAGAGTAAGCTGTAATCAAGACATATTGTATGAGTACAGAAGCTATTTTTAATAAAAGGGGAAAAAACTTAGCCAAATATTAAAATTATAAGAATCTCAAATAAATAATTTAATGGTATATTTTAGAACCTTGGAAAATCAAGCTTAACCACAAATCAGTATATAGAAGTAACTAATTAAGATCAAGGCAGCAATATATTAATGATAAATAAATAAAAGCAATAAATTAATCAATCAAAATTAATTATTTAAAACAAGTATAATAATATCAAGTTCAGAAAAGCTAATAAATTCTATAAATATCAATGTAGAAGAATGATGGAATATATTAATGGATATATTGTAAAGGAATATCTCAGGTTTCTCCCTTGAAGTGTGGGGTGGATGGTGGAGACATTTATTTCATAAAAGAATCAGTTCACATATTTAATCAAAGCACCGGAGAATCAGAAAATTTTAAGCTCAGATCTATCCATATTTACATAAAGAGACTGTCTCAAAAACAATGACAACAGCAATGCTGGAAGAGATTTCCTTTGATTTTTATTGGGTTTTGAATGATGTACTTTCAGAACTTCAAACTTAAATATGTCTGTTCATAGAAATTTCATAGATTAAATGTGCAGATAGTTTATTTGAAGCACACTGGTAGCAACATATGAACATGAGCTATGAATATAGCATCAAAATACATGACATAGTGTATTTTTGTTACCTTAATACTATGTATCACTGCACTTTTTCTTTCTTCTGTCCTTTGTTGTTGTTTTTTTTTTTTTTAACTTTCTGGTGTCTTCTTACAAACTCCATTCATCCATGTTCTTCTGTAGAGCAGCATCCAAGGGTCTGTTAACACATCCAAATGCAGAAAAATTTTCACCATGGAATTTGAAGTATTTATGGACATATTAACAACAAACATTTTTAAGTTCACCAATTGCAGTTATAAGATATCATCCCTAAAATTTCATACATGTGAGAAAATACATACATACTTATTTATATGTGTTTCTATCTTAAAACAGGAAAAGCTAACTTAAATGAGCAAAGGCTTCAAAAATGCTTTAGATATATTCATATAAGGAAATACTACTGAGTAGTTTTGGTTTTTGTTGTTGTTGTTTTGCTTTTAAATAGGGAGTGTACCTATCTTCTTTCTTTATTGTAGTTCTAAAATACCATGACCAAACAAAAAACAAGTTAGAGAAGGAAGGATTTAGATTGGTTTATGGTTTCAGAGTGGTAGAGTCCATAGTGGCAGAGGATAAGGTTGGGGTGGGGTGTCAGAGTGAGTTATGGCAACAGGTGTACATAGCAGCAGGAAAAGGAAGCTGAGAGGTAATATAATGATTAACAAGCAGAAAACAGGGACATTAAACTGGAAGTGGGGAAAAACTACAAACTCTCAAACCCTTCTTCATGCAATTCTCCAAATCTTAAAATCTCCATATCCTGCCTAAACAACACCACTAAATAGAAAGCAAAGTGTTCAAGTACATAAGCTTATGGGGTGGGTTGCATCATGCAAACCACCTCAAAGATTATCTCAATATTTTAGAATTGGTTAGTCCTACATCTGCCACTAATCAAGGGAAGTTAGCAACAAAGAAAGAAGAGTCTCCCTGTCGATGCTGATGCTGACTTCAGGGGAAAAACCTCACTGGGAGCTTCCTGTCATCTGCCAACAGTATATGGTCATGGAAGAGTATAAACAAAGAGCTCAGAGAGTATAAAGTTGTGTGTACAGACTCAAGGACCCTAATGTCCATGGGCAGAGAGCCCAGGAACTGAAGATGGCACTACCACAGCATCATTCTTCCAAAATACTGACATCTGAGGAGCTCACAGCAGAGGCACAGACCCTGCCAACCCAAGCATCAGTACTGAAGTAATAAGAGCATCAAAGGGAACTGAGTTCTACACTGCTAAGCTCAGTACTGTGCCAGAAACTCAACTAAAAGGTGATTGGTCTACATACCACCAGGCCGTGTACATCCCAGACCTGGGATTTCCAACTGCACCGACCCCACTAGTCAGTGTTGCTACATCAAACATCCCTGGCAGGGGAATAAGAAAAATCTCATTCCACCAAGGAAGGAATATTTACTAACATATGTCTTATCTTTCATTTCTGTCTGCTTGTTCCTCCTCCCTACCCTCTTTCTCCTTCTTTTCAATCAAATACAATTTTAAAATACATTGCCTTTTGTTTATTTTTATTTTTGTATACATTTTTAATTTTAAAAATTTTTAACATGTTTTTTTTTTTTCTTTTCAGTGCTAGTGATTGAACCTAGAGCCTTTAATATTCTAGGCAATTGCTCTTCCACTGAAGAGCACTTTTAGGAAGGTCCTTCAGGTTTTTCTTTTCATTCTTAATTTTTGCTTCTGCATTCATATCTTAATAATCTTCATTTGGTTTGTATATTATCCAATTCTGTCTGATCCAGTATTTGTTATGAGTATTAAGAACCCTCTATTTTTCTTCCTACATAATCCTAATATTTTTCTTCTTATACCTGCTCATTTCTTACATTCAACCTTGTCAATTTTAATAATCTCTATACTCTGTACCCTGAATCATCCTATCTGTCCCCTCCTAGACATCTCTAACCTTGAACTTTTGCTCATTTGCTCTAAAAATAATTTGTACCCTCACCTAGACTGTATACCTTCTCTTCCTAACTAATGATCCAGTGTATATCACACTGTTCTTGTTTGTCTATCCACCAACAGTATTTTCAGTTAAGGACCACTGTTACTAATTTGCTATATAGCATTTGCCCTGTGGGCATATCCATCAATCATGATTGGTTCTTAACATTCTTCTTAACATTGTTCTTAACATTCTTTACCTAAAATAATATATGGGTTTTGCTTAAGCACATAAGAAACGGGGATAAGGTCTTAACTGTGTGCTGTGCAATTCAGCTGTAATTATCACAATTTATGCTCCTTTAAATATTACAAATATTTCAACTTTTACTACTGGAATCTGCCTGATCAGTAAATAAAAACTATTCTGTAAAAGAGAAAAGAGCTGAAGGGGCACTGTTGAGTTTGGGCCTTGGACTACCCAGAGTACTAGGAGTGTGCACAGGAGAAGGAGGGTGAAAGAAGATTGAGAGTATTCACCTTGATGCCCACCACAATTCCCTTCTCCTTGAGAATGTTTCTGAACAGCTTTCCCTGGCTGTCCTTCTGATAGAGGGTCTCATAGAAAAGGATCACTCCCCCGATGCTCTTCTTGATGGAATTGTCAATAGTAAAGAGGATTTCTCGGAAAAAAGGTGAGAGAGAAAAGAGTGTTTTTCAGTTACTTCTAGGAAGCCATATTCTCCTGATGCCAAAAGGAGATTAAGACACACAGGAAAGGGAAAAACAAAATCCAATCTCCTGATGAATGTACATGTAAACATTCTTAGTTTGATACTTAGAAAAATGAATACAAGATCTCATAAAAATCATGGTTTATCCACTATAGTAAAGTCAACTTTATTCCAGAGATGCAGGAATGATTCAGTATTTGCAAAACAATAATTGCAGTGTATCACATTTAAAGACTCTAAAGAAAGAAAACTCAAGATCATCTCATTAGATACAAAACAGGCTTTTGACAAAAACTAGCTTACCTCCATTATAAAAGCATTTAAAGAAACCTTGGATAAAGGAAAGATATGTCCAAATAATGAAGGCCATATGACAAACCCAAAGCCATCACTGTACTAAATAGAAAAAATCTGAAATCATTTCCATTAAAGTCAGAAATAAGACAAGGGTGTGTAGTTGGAGTTTTCCTGCCCGGCCCACAGTCATGACAAATCTCTCTTACCCGTCAGTCCCACAGTCACTCAGACCCAACCAAGTAAACACACAGAAACTTATATTGCTTATAACCTGTATGGCCATGGCAGGCTGCTTGTTATCTACTTTTTCTATCTTAAATTAACCCATTTCTGTTAGTCTATACTTTGTCACATGGCTTGTGTCTTACCGGTGTCTTTACATGTTGCTTCTCATGGCAGCAGCTGGCAGTGTCTCTTTTCCCCAGCCTTCCACCTCCCAGAATTCTCTTCTCTCTTGTCCCACCTATACTTCCTGCCTGGGCACTGGCCAATCAGAACTTTATTTACTCAGAGTGACATTCACAGCAAGGGTGTTCACTTCCTTCACTCTTATTCAATATGGTAAAAGAAGCCTTAGTGAAAGGTAAGAGAGAGACACAAAGGGGATACAAATAGGAGAAAAAAAAGATTCGAAAGTACCCTTATGTGCATAGATATGAATATACATATATATGAGAGATACTGAAGACTCCAACAGATAGGGAGATCACTCAGCTGCTAAAGTGTTTCCTTTGCAAGTATAAAAAACTAATTTTGATGTCCATATTAAAACCAAAAGCCAGGCATTATGGTTAGCTCTTATAAGCCCAGTCCTAGGTATATAGAGAAGTGGGATTCCTAAGGCTTACAGGCCTGTGGGATACCTTGTTTCTGTGAAAATCCAAGTGCTAACTCCTAAGGAATTAAAGTATAAAAGTTGACCACTGGCCTATTTTGTCTCTGCACCCACAAAGCACACACACACACACACACACACACACACACACACACACACACACAGAGAGAGACACTACCAGAATACTCTTAGAGCTGATAAACACTTTTAGCAAAGTAGTAAGATACAGAATCTGTCTACAATAATAAATATTATTCCTATATACTAATGAAATTCTTAGAAACAAATTGTTCCTATATACTAATGAAATTCTGAGAAACAAATTGTTCCTATATACTAATGAAATTCTGAGAAACAAATTAGGGAAACTATATTATTAAAATTGCCAAGATAAGTAAATAATAAACAAACAAACATTGGAACAAACTTAGCCAAGGAAGAAGAATGTATCCCCAAGAAAAACTGCACAATGAAGAAAAGAATTAAGTGCTATACGAGAAGACTGAACAGTGTTCCATGCACATAGAATGGATGAACTCTAATATTTTGAATGTGGATGTGCTGAGAAAAGAGAATTTTCAGATTCTTTACAATCTCAATCAAAATTATATTCCATCAGTCATATAAGTAGAAAAAAATCCTATGACTTCTACAGAACCACAAAAAAAAAAAAAAAAAAAAAACCCTCCAGGAATCAAAAGAAAGACTCAATTCCAAGATAAGAGAATTACCTTTAAAGTAAGACCACATCGGACTTCAAGTTGTACTCAGAACAACACATACAGCATTTTAACAGCACAAAAAATACAAGTACTTCAGTGGAACACAAAGAGGACACAAATGAAACCCCACATAACTGGTAACACCTGATTTTTGACACCAAAGTTTATTGCAGTGCTGTTCACAATGATAAGGTTAGGGAGTTGACACAGACACCTATCAAAAGGGAAACTAATAAAGAAAATGAGGTAAGTGCACAAAATAGAAAATTTTAATCCATGAAGAAAAATTTCATTCTGTTTGCAGAAAACGGATACAGCTAGAGATAGTCATATGAAGAAAATTAAGTCAGCTTCAGAAAGTTAAATATCATATTTGTTGGTCTTAGACTGTATAGATACATAAAACCATATATGAGCATATGACATGTTACAAGCTAACTTGTCTAAGATAACAAAGCAGAACTAAAAGGAAGGAAAGGGTGACAGAAAGGGTGATAACTAGATATAGAGAAATATTCAAGCCCCATTATACACATACATGAAAATAGCCTTTGTAGAAAACAAAATCTACAAATCACTGACAAGTGCTTGCTCAGGGCATGACTGATGCCCTCTTATGTCTCACAAACAATTACTTGTGTATACTCCGTGTCCTTTCATTTCTCTCTCCAAATAATTCGGCTTACCGAATAACTACAGTCAATAAAATGCTTTGGGCAGATTTCTAACTGCACTTAATGGTGATCAAAGTAAGAACAAAATACCCCATTCTCTAAATAAGAATCTTTCACACTAAAAAGCACCTTTGAGTTTAAATATTGAATCCAATTAATCAATCTTTTGCTTAAAAAGGCAACCTCTAACAAAGCAATGTATTTTAGTGTACAAATCGGTCAAATTCTTGTGTAGATAAAAAATACTGAATCAAAGTTTTTCAGTTTGAATTACAGGAGCATCTGTGTAAATTTAGCTCATTCTTTCAATGGCTTTGATCCTTAGGGTTTAATTAAACTGTGGGGGAATATGTATGTATTTGTGAAAATATTTTTAAATGAGATTTTAATGAAGCAATCATAAAATGTACACATTTTTATATACTTGAAATTTATTGTTTTTCTTTATTATACTTATATATGTAACAAACTCACCTTTCTATTTTTCTATGAATTGGTCTTTCAAAGAAAAGAGCATTGCTCACATGGTTCCTGCTACCATGTGTGCAACAAGGATTCTTATTTGAAACAACAATACCTGGTTTGTGATTCAGTATACATGATTATCAGTATTTCCTTTAGGTAACTGACCTATACTGCATAAAAAGTTCATTAGGAAAAATGCAGTCATTTCCTGTTATTTTTGATATGATCAGATAGGGATACCATCTACTAGGCTCCTATAAAGGAGAAATTTTGCAATAGAATTTGGGGTATGGATTGATGAGAGTTGTCAAATTCAAGGGAAAAAAGACATGGGAAAAGAACTTCTGATCTGGCAGATCAGAACACAATCAATGTGGACTCAGTGTGAGAGATGGAGAGAATCTCAGATGGTGACCTAAGAACAATGACAACAACAACAACAAACACCCTAAGAACAAAATCCAAAACAGAACAACAACAAATATATATATATGGTAAAAAAATCATCTGGTAGTTAAACTGAGCTATGGGATGGAAAATGGAAATGGCTAAAACCAAGATGTGGAAGTCATGGACAGATAATTTTAAGCATATGGGAATTTGGTCAAAGAAAACTAAATTGTGCATCTTCACATTATGTTTTCAATTCCCCAGCTTCCTGACAATAAAATTGTTACATTCAAGAAGGATGCTATTGTAAGTTTTACAAGCTATATTATTTCAAGTCAGGATATAAATAATTGAAGTTTTATTGTCTAGTGTGAAATGAAGGAATCAAAGTAAAGGATATTTTAAAGTTGAATACTACTTCTGCAAAACACCATTAAACAGTTTTATACTAGTTTCTGCCTGGAATAACTGTCTGCCATTCAACAGGTATCTTTTCTTAAAATTCTCTACCATGTCTTTGCTAGAATTAAGTATATCTCAGCACTTCTACCATGGTTTGAACAGCTTTCACACCATAATGACATTTTACAAATCTGTGCTCAACTGAGCAGAAAGCCCTTTGAGTGCCTGAGCCATGTCTTAATTCTTAAACTCCAAGTAGAGAAACTTGCATGGAATACAGCATTTGTTGATTGATTAAACAGACAACCAAAGGAGAGATAGGGAAGGGGTAAGGAAAGAAGGAAGGAAGAAAAGGATGTAATGGAAAGTAGAAGAGAGAAATATCCATTGCTGTATAGTTTGGGCCATGTTTTCATAGTATTCTTTATTATAATTTTATTTTTTAAATATGTATTTAACTTTTAAATTAAAATATAGTTATATCACTTCCTTTTTAACTTGTCCTCCCTCCAATATCTCCTCCTTTCAATTTTTCCCATTTCTTCCATTTATTTCCTCTCAAGTTGGTTTTTTATTGTTAATGTTACATGTGTATAAATAGAGACAGAGATAAATAACACCCACAGAACCCATTTAGTGTGATTTGTGTATTCGTGATTTCAGGGCTGATTACTTTACCCCATTTGGGTAACCAGTTAAGGGGTTCATCACTGGGAGAGGCTAATTTTCCTTTTATAAGCAGTATTAGTTGTCTGTAATTCTGCCTGTGTGTGGGATCCATGGGTTTTACACCTTCCACATTAGCAAGTCTTTTGATATCATCATTGGTCTTGGTTAGACAGTCATAATGTTGAGGCATGGCTGAAGCTTCCATGTTATTTCTGGGAGACACAATCTTACTGCAGACTTTCAGGTCCTCTGGTTAAAAATCTTCCCTCTTCCTCTTTGATGATTCTCTCAGAGTCTTAGATGCAGGAGTTGTGCTGTAATGTAATTGGGGATGACTTCACAAATCTGTTAATTTCTGCATTATGATCTGTTGTGTTTTTCTGTAATGTTTTCCATTGATTGCAAAGATTTGCTCCTTCATGAGGCATGAAAGATAAACTTATCTGTGGGTATATGGATAAAACAGAATTTAGTTAGGAATCATGGTGGGCCAGTAATAGAATGTTCTCCTTCAGGATCCATGATTTCACTACCCTAGAGAGTTGTTTAGGTTTGTAGGACCAGGCATGATTTCCGTCTGGTTTAGTGGTCCTTAAGTCCAAATAGAGAGCTGTTAATACCTCCTAGAGCAGCTTCCATGCTGTCTGGTTCTATGAGAGCTAGACAGCAGGACAGAAACTGTCGTGTTGGATCTAGTGCTAATTGCCCTAGTCCTCTAACTGAACAGTGCAGTGTCATTAGCAATAGAGGCTTACCTTCAACCTAGGAGAAGTAACCAAGGACACCTGTTAAAAAGATCTTTAAAAATTGAAGATTAATTAGTTTCATAAACAATAATTTTCCTTGTACTTTAGAACTTCTAATTTCTAATTTCTGCCAAGAAATGTGATTGTTCAATAATACAAAGCAGATGAAAAATAATGCAGGAACTACATTAAAATGTAGTGGGGAAAAAAATGAAAGATTTTAAGACAACAAGCACACTTGAGAATTATGATCAGATAGAGATCCCCAAAAATCTTTTCACCAACACTGAGACTTTTAATGTCAGAATATCTGGAATTATCTTTTTTGTTAATTTACTACTAATTAAATGTTATTCCCTAGATTTAATCGAGAAGAGGGAAACTAAAAGTTTGTTTGATAAAGTACAGAAAATATAGCAGATAAGTGTGTGATCAAGTTCACAAAAACATCTTAATTATGTGTGTCATAGCTTGAATGAGAATTGCCCACAATTATGTAATTAGCCAGCCAGTTGTGGTGCATGCCTTTAATCCCAGCACTTGGGAGGCAGAGCGAGGTGGATCTCTGTGAGTTCAAGGACAGCTTGGACTACAGAGCAAGATCCAGGACAGGTACCAAAACTACACAGAGAAACTCTGTCTCAAATATCAACAACAAAATAATAATAACTATATGTATCTATATTATATAATAAATAAATACAATTACATATGCATTTCTCTATGTATATATGGAAAATGCCATTGTAAATATATATATATCAGATACATAGAAGATAGATAGATAGATATCGTGTATATATACATAATAAATATATGTATATAAAATGAGATTTATTCCAAGGACTTACAGGCTGTTTTCCAGCTAGTTTAATCTAAGAATCCAGTAGTTGTTCAGTACACAAGACTGGATATCTCAACTTGTCTTCAATACATAACAGAATCCTAAAAATAGACTCTAATGATAACAAACAAATAGACTTGCCAGTAAAAGTGAGAGTGAGCAGACAAAGAGAACAAGGCTTCTTCTTCTGAGACCTTTATACAGGCTGTAAGCAGAAGGTGTGGCCCAGATTAAAGATGGATCTTCTAAGTCCAAAGAACTGCATTAAACTTGTATCTTCAAGCCTCAAAATATCCTAATTAAAATGGCTCTTCATGATTCAAATGATTCAACTAAGAAAAAATCCTTACATTTGTGCCTATCTGCATGAGTTTTATTTAATCCCAGCTATGGTCAAATAAACATCCAAGAATAACCATCACAAGTCCACTCCTTTTCAGCTTGCACATCTCCTTAAAACATGCTAGATCTCAAAATGGAAACAATAATTAGATAATAATTATGCCTAGCCTGATACAACAATTCCTGTATAACAGAAAGTGAATATGCAGTATACATTTTTAATCTCTCAAACTTAAATATGATGTCCATATTCTCTTAATTTATAATAAAGAAATCAAGAAATGATACACAAGTATCTATACAAACACACTCTTAACAAAATAAGACAGAAACACTCATGGCAATTAGAATCCTCATTTCTGTAACAGGCCACATGTCTTTAACTTTTCTTTATGACTACCTATCTCTACTACCTATTCTGTATTTATTCCATGTTCTGCAAGCACATCAGCCAGTTTTTCCTGGAGGAGTGACCCCCTACCTTTACTCTTGAAGGTTCTGTGGGTTTTGTCATACTGCCTAGATTAGATGGTTATAGTTTCCCATGGACTTTAATCACAGTAGATGGTAACACCAAGAGATGCCACAAAGTATCTCCTATACCCCAGACATAATCTTTCTCCCCTTCATTGTAGAGAAGGAACTCTGTAATCTGGATCAGTCACCCCTCCTAACACTGTTATTTCTTGCTTGGTTTGTTGGCTTTAGGGTATAAGAAGCCCAAAGTGGCAGGGGGCAAGTCTGGGCTTCAGGTTCTATGGAATGTGTGTTGTGTCTACTGGCAGGAATATTCCCTGCTCCAGAGCCGAAACGTCTAGGAAAGCAGAATTTTAAGGTTGTGGGAACAAGAAGGAAAACTCTTCATAGTGAGTCACTATTTATCATACTGAGTGGAACTATTCTCATTTTGACCCCTTGATTCCTGGTCCAGAGTACCCTGGGTATGGGACAAACTATGCCATACTATATTCTAGAGGACTTTGCCCCAGCTCTCCAGTCTGCAGCCACTTAATTGGCACTGTAACTGGTTCTTCAAAATGCCATCCCATCTTTCTATCAGGCCAACTGCTTCAGGATGCCGGGAAACATGTTAAGACCAGTAAATTCCATAATTGTGGGCCCACTGCTGTACTTCTCTGACCATGAACTAAGTTCCTTGGTCAGAAGTAATATTGTGTAGAATAACATGAAGTTGTATATGGCATTATGTAAGTCCATGGATGGTGGTTTTCGCAGTAGCATTATTTGCAGGAAAGGGAAATCCATAAGCAGAATAATTATCTACTCCAGTGAGAATAAAGAATTGTCCTTCCCATGGACAAAGTTGTTCAATGTAGTCAATCTGCTATTTTGTCACCTTGGGGAATGGTGACATATCTGGGGTTCAGCATTGGTCACTGCTGCTGGCATATTTGGCATTCAGAAGCAGCTGTAGCTAGGTCAACCTTGTTGAATATTAGTCCATGTTGTTAAACCCAATGAATAATCCCATCTCTGCCACCATGGCCACTTTGTTCACAGACCCATTGGGAAATGACAAGAATGGCTGGGGAAAGAGGCTAACTGTCCATAGCATAGTGTATCCTATCCACTTCATAACTGAACTCCTCCTCACTTAAAGTCACCTTTTGATGAGCATTTACATATGACACAAGTATCTTCACATCCTTCACACATTTGGATATTTATCCACATACTTCTTCCTAGATGTATTTCTCACTAATTTTCTAATCATTTTTTCCAAGTTGCTGATTATCCAGTATCCACTGTCTACAGACTGTGAGTTGATGAAAAAAATCACACTTCTGTCCATTTATCCTTCCAAATGAAATGTATGACCATGTGTAATGTCCAAATTGTACCCACTGTGAAGATTTCTTTTTTCATATGTCTTTAAGGTTTGATTTTTTTTTTCCAGATAGGGGTTTTAATGCAGCAGCTGTTCAGTTCTGGGTGGTGCCTCCACAGTTTGAAAAACCAGTAACCAAGTTCCTAGTCTTTGTTACTTTAGTCAGTCTATTGTAGGGCGCACCCCATGAGGCTACAGGTGCATGTTTGCAGCAAATGACATTGTAATAGGAATAGAAACCACAGGCATTTAGGCAACTTCTTCATGTAACTTGCTTATGCCTTCAGGACCTGCTTGAGCCCAATCCATTTGATAAAGGATTACTTTATGACTTGGTTGGTTAAATAACACCAAAGTCATGATGGATAGCTCAAATTGTACGGTAACTTGGTAGCCCATTGCCATAATTCATTTTAAACTGAGACTCAATAGCAGGCCAAGAGCTCTCTCTTAAAGGGAGAATGGTTGTCTGCAGATGATGGTAGACCCTTGCTCTAAAATTCCAAATGTCTCTACTGTGATTCAGATTACAGGGACCTGCCAAAGTCTCCAAAAATTATCCCTATTATCACTGATCCCACAAATACCACTGGTTCTGCTGGATCATATGGTCCAATGGTAAAGCAGCCTACACAGCAGCCTAGACCTGTTGAAGAACCTTCTCCTGTTCTAGGCCCCCATCAAAGCTAACAGCTTTCTGATTTACATGATATTTGAGCCATAATGATATACCCAAGTGAGAAATGGACTGTCTCCAGAAGAAAAAATATGCCTACTAATAATTGTACAACCTTCTTGGTGGTAGGAGAGGCCAGGTACAATGGCTTATCTTTTACCTAAAAAAATATATCTTCATGTTCCGTAAAACTGGACTCCTAAGAATTTCACTGAGGCAGAAGGCCCTTGAATTTTGGGTAGATTTATTTCCTATACCTTGATGTACATATCTGATAAGTCCAAAAGAGTTCTTACCTCAAACTTACTTCATCCAATCAGAATAATGTCATCAATATAGTGAAACATTGTGATATTTTGTGAAAGATGATCAAGATCCTTTTGAACTAATTTATACTCAGGGCTGGAGAATTACTATATCCTTGAGGCAAAACTGTAAAGGTATATACTGCTGGCCTTACAGACTGAACGCAAATTGCTTCTGGTGGTTCTTATTGACAAGTACAGAACAAAAGGCACTTACCAGATCAGTAGCTGCATACCATGTACCAGGAGATATGTTATTCTGTTCAAGTAAGGACAATTCATGTGGTACAGAAGCTCAAATCAGAGTCACCACTTGATTAAGATTTTGATAGTCAACCATCATTCTCCATGATCCACTTGTCGTCTGCACTGGCCAGAGTGGAGAGGTAAAGGAAGATGTGGTAGGAACCAACATCCCTGAATCTTTAAAATACTTTATGGTGGCACTAATTTGTGCAATTTCTACAGGGATGCATTATTGTCTTTCAGCCACTAATTTCCCTAGCAGAGACAACTCTAAAAGCTTTCCAATTATTATAGCCCTTTCTTTACAGGTGAAGGAACCAATTTGAGAATTATCCCAACTTCTAAATATATCTATCCCAATTATACCATTCTGTGAATGGGGAAATAACCACAAGATACTTTCAGAGACCCACTGGACCCACTGTGAGTCAGCTAAAGTTCTATCAATCACCTGACTTCCATAAGCCTTTACTTTATCTATAGAGCCAAAATATTTCTTAGGATATTCCAGAAATTATTCTGAATTCAGAACACAGTCCAGAATTCAAATAGACCCTGGGAAGACCAATTGCTTTTTACCCCACATGTAGAGTTATCCTTGTAGAAGCCTGTAAGTCCCTCTGTAGGAGGACTGCAGAAAGTTTAACAGTAAAATACTTGGGTATTTTGTCAAGATCCTTCCCCAGAAGAACCTGGCCATCCCTTCATTCAAAAATTCTGTGTCTGCAAACTAGCTCAGTTCTGGAAATTGCTTCATGTTCTGAGATTTCCTTTTGCCATGTTACAATACAGTCTTTATTTCACATGTATAATAATTTTTTCTTTTATTCAAATAAAAAAATCAGTAGACTTCTTACACCAAGATTCATTATCCAGTAACAAAGGTTCATATGAGTCACACCACCATAAAATCATTTTGCCTGTGCTACACATTATGGATTAGGGCATTATGGACATTGCTTTATCTTTGCTCCCCTTTACAGTAACTACTATTACCTTACTTTTGGAAATTCAGTGCTTTTACCCGGTCCCTGAAACTATAGGGACCAATTAAATCTATTGCATTTAATTCATCCAACTGAGAAGCAGTGTTTTCATCCCTAAAGTCAAGGAAAGAGTAACAACAGAACATTTCAAATGTGCTGGAGCCCCTCTTATGATTTTGTGTCTTTTTTTTATTATTGAAGGTAGTATCTTTTGGGCCTTTGCATTGAGGAGGGTTAGGTTTTACATAGTGTACTCATAGTGCTATTACAGTTTCCCTGAGCCTTTGAAATTTCTTCATCAATACTAAGCCAAGGGATTCCAGTTATCTCAAACTCCTTTTCAGTAGGCTGTCTTTGGACAAATGCTTTGACTTGCCATTCAAACAAGCTTTTGTCACCTTTTTAAAATGTGTGAGCTTCCATATTAAACTTTGAACATCTACTCAATGGGTTCATGCACTGGCTGGTTCTGGGTGTCAAGTTGACACAAGCTGGAGTCATCAGGGGAAGGAGCCTCCTGGACTGCACTTTCTATCTCCCTGTTAGGAAACTACTTAGCCTTCATTTTGGTTATAGGTCTAGAGACAATTATTGGTGGACCCTAAGGGAAATCAATATTATCTTTCCTGGCATATTCTTTAGAGAAAGTCACTATTGGTTTTGTAGAAAATAAAGGATAATTTAATCAGTCAAATGCAGAAAAAAAATTTCACTGGGTGGGGGTGAGAGTATATCTTCTGCTGAGAGTGGACAGGCTACTTCTCAGATGAGATAAACCCTTGAGGATCTAGGATTCAGAATTATCAGCCTTAATAGAATCTACCCACACATATCCATCAAGTTATAGTGTCCCACTCTTTAACAATTTATGCCCATATTTTAACTGCTAACACCTCCAATACCAGGACAGGGATTTTTTTCTGTAATTAAGCCAGCATTATAATCAAGGCTTCAGTTTGATTTTCTACAACTCAAGTTCTGTGGCTTCTGTAGATGACATTCTATTCCAGGGCACACTCAGAAACCTTTAGATGGTTTATGCACATCTGGAGCTGGTCAATTTTATCACTGAGTTCATTTTTGCCCTTTACTATATTCTGAGATGCTGAAAGTTGGTTAATTTTATCACAAAGCTCATCCTTTTCCTTTGTCAGTTGATGAAGAAGAAATGCTAGTAGTAACCAACCAGCATCATCATTTTTCTTATTTCTCCACAAATTGTCAAAAGTTATACAATCTCCAAATCTGTTGCCTCACACATTGATGAATCAGTATAATTTAATGCATTTTTTCTCTTTAAGTTTTTAAAATAATTTTTACCAAGACTTTTGGTACTCTCTGAGCTTCTAGGAGAGGTTTAAGCAACTGGAGAGGCTTTAGTAACTGTAGGTGTTGTCAATTGGAAAGCCTATATTAGATACTTAAAAAATTCATTCTTATATTTCTGATGTTCCAGAAGCACTTCTGGTACCAAAATATGCATTACATAAGATGCACATAATTGATATAATGAATCTATATAAACATAGAAAGGGAGTATATTCAAATGATAACAGACTGTGTCCCAGCTAGTCTAAAAATAGCTGTCTACCAATTGAAGTTATTAGAATCCACTGGTTCTTTAGCCCATGGGGCTGAATGTCTCACTGATCATCAGCATATACCAGAATCGTAAAAAAATTAGGCTCTAATGCCAGTAAAATAATGGATTTGCCATTGAAAGATTGACCAGCCAACAAGATCTAGCTTCTTCTTCAATATCCTTTATATAGGCTGCCAGCAGAATGTGTGCCCACATTAAAGATGAATCTTACCACCTCAAAAGATATGGATTAATAGTGGGTCTTCCCACTTCAAGTTATTCAATTAAGGGTAAAAATCCCTCTCTGGTGCACCCAGCTGCTTGGATTTTTGTTAATTTCAGATGTAGTCAAGATGACAACCTAGAATAGCATGACAATTTCCTTGGTTGTGGTGTCTCTTCATAATAATAGAAAGGGAACTAAGGCTGAAGTTGGCTCTAGAAAATAGCATGTTACTATGACAGACCCAACCATTTTGTTTGTTTGTTTGTTGTTCTTGTTGTTTTGAAGGAATGAATGATATCCTGGGACTTTGTATTAGGAAAATAATTTGAACACTATAAACAGAGCTTTATGGACCATCATATGATGATCTTGGAACACATAGTACTGAGAGCAATGTGGAATATGAAGGCCAAGTTCAAGAGGTTTCATTAGAGAATTATATTAACAAATGGGCTAAAAACTATTGTTGTGATATTTTGGTAAATAATGTGGATATTTTTTGCCCTTAAACTAAGAATCTTCCTGAAGCTAACTTGAAAAGTTTTAAACTAATTTCACTGTCAGTGAAGATTTTAAGACAGCCTAGTTTTTGACTGTATACAGTTGTTACAAATCATCTCCTTTATGCAAGGCTAAAGTTAAAAAAAAAAGAACAATCAGAACAAAAAATATACAAACTGTTTGGCTTCAGGAGAAAAAAAAGAATACAGTATATAGGTTGTAGCCAAGTCTTGTGTTCAAGGATATAAGAAGTCTAAAGAAGCAGCTGGTTGGAAATTTAAAGGACTGATGACTTCAGGGGAAGAAGTTACCCAGCTAAGCTCCTATTTTTCAAAAGGAAAGCTCATTCAACAAAAGAAAGCATCAACAATTCAAAGTTTATGAAAATGTAATTCAATAAGGTGGGGGGGGGTCATCCCAAGCAGATAGCAGAACTCGGCAACATTGCCCATGTGCTTCTGGTTTTAGAGTCACAAAGGATAACAAGAGAAAAGGTATTGTGTAACCTTCCTCCTCTGGTAATGAAAATCTCTGAAGACAGATGTGTGCCAGAGGCTTGGAGTCCACATCAGGGTTATTGTATAAAGCTGTGAAAATGAAGCATGAATTTCATTTGTGACCACAAGATGTTGGTGATGCCAGAACTGTGTGATGTATGCAAGGGACAACTACATACAAAGAATGGAACCAGCCCAAGACAAAGAAGTATGTTGCAGTATACAAAGGTAGAAGGGAGGAGTCATCTAAGACCTTTGCTATAGGACAGGATTTGAAGGTTTTCCTGATGGTGTTTGGTCTTACTATGGTGCAATATTTCATCACTGTTCTCCTATTCCACTTGATTGAAATGGTAATGTATATTCTCTGCAATTACAAGTTGAAAGTATGTATTTTTGTTTTGATTTCATAGGAAGTTACAATTAAGAGACTACCTTGAATCTTAGAAGATACATTGGATTTTAAGGCCTTGAGACAGACTATTTGGACTTTTGGAGTCAAACAATATATTTTGCTTTATGATAAGACTACAAGCTCATGGGGAACAGGGAGTGGAATATGGTAGTTTGAATGAGGATGGGCCTACAGGCTTATCTGTTTGTGTTTTTGGTCACCAGTTGATGGAACTTTTGGGGAAGGATTAAGAGGTGTGGCTTTATTGGAGGAGTTAAATCATTTGGTGTTGAACTTGAGGAATCAACATTCCATGGTCTTCCTACCTGTTTGCTCTTTCTCTCCCCTTTCTCTCTCTGCTTTGTCCTTTTGAAACAGATATAAGCTCTCAGCTAATTCTCCAACACTATTTCTCTGTGCCTGATGATATGCTCCCCTCCTTCATCATTATGGACTTGCCTGCTGAAGCTGTAAGCATGCCCCCAATAAACTATTTCATCTATACATTGCCTTTATCATGATGTCTTTTAACAGTTATGGAATAGTAATTAATCTAACATGAATAGAAAGAGTCAGGAATCTTCTGTCACAGCAGTGTCCACTATCCTTCCACCTTACTTCACACCCCTCAAAACTGTGATTTCAATTCCTGGAAACTTGATGGCTTATGATGGAGCCTAAGAAATAGCTGTGAATCTGTTTCAAAATATGCATTACCCTTTCTTTCCTATTCCAAAACTCCTGTCTTTTAATTATCCCACTGATATTTAATGTTTATTGACAGTGAATTTGTAGGAGACAAGACTTCTTGATAGCCTTGAAAGACAGCCATCATAGTAACAAGAGTAGTAAAGACCTATTTCCCATAGACCTGCTTCCTTATTCAGAAATTCAGTGACAAAGGACATCATATATTCATATATATATATATATATGAATGCTGGATGCATTCAAAATTGTCTTCAGTACATTTTCCCAAACTATTCCTTTTTTTCCTGTCACTTGGGGCTTCTTAATAGACCTTATCTAGCAACTCTCCCACTTATGCATATTGGTATTTCTATATGAGCAGAGTGTAGGATACAGTAATACTAGACTAATGATGATGACCTAATCCCTAGGAAAGCCATCCATTTGATAAATATTTACATGGGTTATTCACCTCATTCATTAATAATTAATTCTTCAAAATGATCCTGCCACTTTTGTTTCTCCTTGTCTTTAACTTGCTGTCTCCTATGTCAAACAATGAGCAGTGTTAGTGATTTTTTTCCCACTATCTGCCTTACTTGATTGAAGTAGTTCTTTTGCATAATTTGTGCTGCTATTGCTTGGTTTCTGTATTTACCTCATGCATACCACTTTGTGCTGATATATTTATCTTGAGTCGCAAGACTACTACATCTATAGTTTCAGCTACTGCAAAGTAACCTCCATTACTTTCAGTGAATTTACAATGTGCATGCTTTTGTAGGGAAAATTGTCTTTAATTGTTCTATGTTTTTATTGCTACTAACTAGAGATTGATATAAATGTATATATATTCTTTCACATTGATACACTTCATGGGGTGGTGCTGAAGTTTTTGGTATGTTTTTTGTACTTATTTATTAAAATATGTTAATTCTGGGAGACATTGGATGGCATGCATTAGAATATTTAGAAACACACAGACACACACACACACGTATATTTTTCAGCATTCTATGTTCACCACAAATAGAAAGAATTTTTTTTCATAAAATTAACATTAAAAATAATTGCTTATTAAAGAAAATGGGGAAGTCTTTTGAAAACATATTATGTGTTTGCTCTCATAAAACCAAGGACAATTTTGCAAAATTAAGTGGCTTGCCTACATTTTCTTAATTTGTTAAAATATTACTTAGAATATGGTGTGGAAATGATCTAGCTAGGTAAAAGTACATACTCTACAACCTTGATTTCAGTTACATCCCTGGGACTGATGTAAAAACTGAGTCACTCAATATATCTATCTGTATCCCAGTACTCCTGTGGTGAAATGGAAGGCAAAAGAAAATCATAAATTTCTAGATTCCACTATACTTCAAAAATCAAACCAAAAACAAAACCAAAAATATCAATAACATAAAAATATTTATAATGAATGAGAAGACTGAAATATAATAAAAAGACTGACAACTTAAAAAAGTTCATGACAAGATAGATACAAACCAGAGCTATACCAAACATTCAAAAAATATATACAGCAATTTTACCTAAACTATTTTAAAATATCCCACTCATAAAAAAATCTACTCTATAAATTAACAGCAACAATGAGAGGCTGCAGGCCTATATGTCTGATAAGCATAGACTCAAAAGTATTTAATAAAATACATGAAAATAGGACATAGACATACATCAAAATGATTATACAATGTGATAAGGTTGGTTTTATCCCTGAAATGCAGGGGTGGTTTAACATGTATGAGTCAATAAAGGTAATAAATACATAAATGAACTTAAAGAAAAAAAGTAATATGTGTAATCTCAAGAGATATACAAAAGGTCTTTGATGAAATCCAACATGCACTCTGATTAAAGTTACAGAAAATACACAACTAGCAAGAACATCCCAAAAAATTCTACCAGAATACTTAAAGAAAAAATAAAAAATCAGCAATATGGCAGGATACAGAATCAACTTACAGAAATAAATAGGTTTTTTAAACACAGTAAACCTACAGAGGGATTATGGGCCTACTAC
This sequence comes from Onychomys torridus, assembly GCF_903995425.1. Classification (NCBI taxonomy): domain Eukaryota; kingdom Metazoa; phylum Chordata; class Mammalia; order Rodentia; family Cricetidae; genus Onychomys; species Onychomys torridus. Next base: position 52,100,821 of record NC_050444.1, read on the forward strand.
CATTTACAATAACTTCAATGAAAATAAAATATCTCTAAATAAACATAACAAAATGCCTTAGATAGGCTTCAGTTGCTATGAAGAGACACCATGGCCACAGGAAATTTTGTAAAGAAACACATTCAATTGGATAGTTTACAGTTTTAGAGGTTTAGTCCATTATCATCACGGTGGGACTTGGTGGCATGAAGGCACATATGGTGCTAGAGAAGAAGCTGAAAGTTAATATATCTTGATCCACAGGCAACAGGAAGTGAACTGTCTCACTGGGTATAGCTTAGCATTGGTGACCTCAAAGTCTATCCCAACAGTGGCACATTTCCTCCAGCAAGGCCATACCAACTCCAACAAAGCCAAACCTCCTAAAAGTGCCACTTCCTATGAGCTTATGGAGGCTGATTACATTCACACTACCACACCAAAGAAGTGAAGATCTTCTACAGTGAAAACTTTAAACCTCTGAAAATTTGGAGAATGATAGCAGAACATACATAGAAAGACATTCCATGTTCATGGAATGGATAATTAATATCATGTAAAAGATACTTTTACCAAAAGAATTTTTTTTATAATTAAATGCAATCCTTACAAAAATCCCCATCTCTTTTTTTTAATATAAATTGAAAGAAAATTCCTAAAGTTCAATTGAAACCACAGAAGACTATGGATAGCCAAAACAATCTTGAATAATGGTGGAGGGATTACCATTCTTGTGCTGAATATATATCACATGCCATAGTAATGAAATCAACAAGACAGTGACATTTTACTTACAGAGTCCAGAGTGCTCTAAGCTGGAACTGACCTGGAAGACTCCTCCCTGAGAACTATGTCTCACTGTACTAGCAGGTCCTCCCTAGATATGGTACCTATGAACCACATCAATGACCAACATGGCATTATAATCCCAAGGATAGAGTAGTGGGATACATTACTTGGTGATAACCACAGCTCTTTAATTTCACTTAATACCTGCTTAACAACAGGATGCTATGCCTGGTACCCAAAACTTAGAGAGCTACCTAGGACTAATAAATTATTGACTCTTTGTAGGAGAATCTCTAACTTTTGCTTTACTACACTAGCATAAAACCTAATTACATTCCAAATATTTGTCCTCCTAACCCCAGAAAATTATAGACCATACCCTTCATCAAAGAAACTTCTCTTTGCCATAAACTGAGGCTAGCACGAGAAAACCAAAGCTAATTGAATGCACAGTTGTATAATCCAGTCCCACTGGATGCACCTACAATACAACTCTAACTACTAAGGCTCCAAAAATCATTGTGATAGAAGAAGAAGAACAATTGTGATAGCCAGAGGAAAAGGGGGGGCTTCTGTTGCTGTTAGTGTTTTGTTTTCACTTGTTTTGTGTGTGTATGTGTGAGAGAGAGAGAGATTGTGTGCCTTTGAAATATTAGAGAGACTCCACCCATGAAATATCATCACAATGGGTGGCTAAAGAAGACCTGAAAAATGGAATACCAGTGGACATGCTAATGCAACTTCCTTTTTTTCTATTTATTTATTTATTTGTTTGTTTGTCTTACATTCTGCCCACAAGTTCCCCTTTCTTCTCCCTTGACTTCTTACAGGAATGAATTAAGAGGAAACCAATGTGGATGGAATTTTATTTAGCACAGCTACAGAAGTAAACCTAAACAAAGTTGTAGATATAACCATCTTGTTAAATAAGAAACACAAAGCCAATTGCAGAGTTAAAAGCCAAGAGGTCAGAGCAATAGCTGAGAGCTGGTAACCTTACCCTTCACTGCTGCTTTGTCTTTCCTCTCCGCCAGAGAGCTACTTCCTATGTCCTGTCTTTTATATAGACTTTCTGTTCTGCCTTCTCATTGGTTGTAAACCCAGCCACATGACCTCCTCATCACTGCATGTCTGCACAGACCTCCAGGTCTTCTATGGTTGGTATTGAGATTAAAGGTGTGTGTTGCCATGCTGGCTGTATCCTTGAACACACAGAGATCCTGCCTAGCTCTGCCTCCCAAGTGCTGGGATTAATACCACCACCCAGCTTCTGCTATGGCTTGCTCTGACCCCAAGGCAACTTTATTAATATACAAATAAAATCACATTTCAGTACAAATAAAATATCACTATACAAAGTAAACACTCCAAGAAAAAACTTTAGTGTGCTTACCCAAGATAGGTAGCAGCCTAATGGGCTCTACATTGTAAAATTTAATATTTTTATGAATATATTTGAGTCCAAGGGCATATTCCTGAGAGAAGGGACCATTTTCTTCTGAAATCATGGTGTGCTAGATTTGTATCTTCTCTTTGAAATTAAAATATAATTGTGTTACACCCACAAAGACACAGAAACAACCTGCTCAGTCAATGTCTTACTTACTTTTCTATTGCTATAAAGAGACAACATGACTAGGGCAACTAATAGAAGAAATAGTGTAGTGTTTTGGTGATGACAGGACCAAAGGGTAAATCCATTATTATCATGGCAGGGAGCACGGTAGCAGGCAGTGAGTGAGGCATTGCACTGAAACTGTAGCTGAGAACTTAAAATTTTATTCACAAGTAGGAGGAAGATAAAACTAAAACTGACTTGGAATGATGTGAGCTATTGAAAACTTATAACCTGTCCTCAGTTACACACTTTCTCTACCGAGGCCACACTTCCTAAGCTTTCTCAAACAGTTCTAGTAACTGGGCCCAAGAATTCAAATATGAGTCTATTGGATCCATTCACATTCAGACCTTTAGAGTCTGTTTAGTGTTAGACACCCACCACCAGTTGGTTTTCCAGTTCCAGGAGGCCAGCTTTGAAACCATATACATAAAAGTAACATTATATGGATTTCACTTTTATGTTACCTTCTCCTATCATCCCCACAAAAGAGATAACAAAGAAGTAAATGTGAAAGATATTGTAATAATGCCAGGGATTTTGCTAGTGTATGCTGATTTGGTTTCTGATGTAGAATCTAACTTTATTTTTAAGGGTTTTTAACAAAAAATAATAATTCTGCTCATCAACAAAGAGTTAAGAAGAGATACTTCTGTTTGTACTCTGTTGTCTCACACTTAACTTCTAGATTGTAATAATCTGTGATGGTCTATTTTCTGAAATAGATGGGTGCTACTTTACAGGCCATTCTTCAAGTTTTGTTTATTTTAATAATATCAATTAGATACAGCAATATGGGTATGGGCCACAATGTCTTGTATACTTCAATAAGGGAGAGAAGACTTATGGGAGCCATCTGAAGCCTGCTATGACTGTCTTCATTGTTTTTTCCCTTTCCTCTTATCTGGTCATCTTTGCTATCCCATCCTCAGCTAAAAGCTCCTTCTTACACCTAGTGCTCCAGTGTTTCTGTTTTTAACATGACATCTACTGTAGCATAAATATTTATTTTCACTTTAGTAATTTCATTACAAAATGATAATTGTTTGAACAAGATATATTTTTCTCATTTAAATATTATACAATGTACAAATGTTTGGGAAAATATCACAATACTCTATTTTATGCCAATTTAAAATGAATTAAAATAGTGTTATTAGTTTTAATAGGATTGTATTACAAATCAGCCTTAGAATTGCTGTTAGATTTTGAGTGAAAATGTAAATGTTCACTGAGCAACTTTTTTTTTATTTCTGTAATTACAAAGGAAGAAAAACATCCATGGAAAAGAACAAATTACAATAACCAGTTGGATAATTCAAACTGTGATTAACTGAGAGGCTTATATCCTTAGACACAAAAAGAATTGCATTAAACTCCTATAGATATTACCTGAACCTGTAATTGCATCAGCACATTTTCCACTTTCTTTTAGAGATCATCACAGCATGGAAGAAAAAAGAAGTGGGTTAACAAATACAGGATTCCTTTCATTATTCATAATGGCTACCCATACAGCAAACAAGCAGATGATCTGAAAGCTGATTAGATATGAAGTTTCCTATTTACTATCATGTGCTCCTAGTATCTCTAGAAAGGCAATGTGGCACACTTAAAGATCATGAATATTAGTCAGTACATATTTTAATAAAACTACAAAGTATGAAAACGAAGGCAGTAAAATCTTACACTCACAACTTTAAATGTTGACATTATATTGCAGTCTCACATGGATAAAACATCAAAGTTAGTAATATCAAATCATGGAAGGCTTCCTTCTATCTGATAGCAGGTAGACAACAGCAGACTCTAAGCCCGAAAAACACAATGTGCAATTCTTATGTTTCCAGCAGCAAAGCAAAGCTTGAATTAAGGTCATAACTAAAGTTTTCATTAAAATTATATTGAACAATTTTAAAACAAGTTCAGCAGATCCTGCTACACTGTAGGGATGACAGTAAAAACTAATATTTAAATTCCTACTGGTACTACATATCCAACAAAAGAACTGAGATGCTCCCTTAGAAATTTAATTTTCTTCATTGTTTGTACATTTTGGTTTCTGTGCATGCCTGCCCACGTGTGTGTGTGTGTGTGTGTGTGTGTGTGTGTGTATGTGTGTGTGTATGTGTGTGTGTTTGGGGTTCTTATGAGATTTTGTTTGTTCATTTGTTTATTTTTTAAAGAAAGAGAGAAGAAAAGGTAGGTATGGAGTTGGATAAGGTAGGGAGGATCTGTGAAGAATTGGGGGAGGGAAAACCATATCAAAATATATTGTATGAAATTTTTGCTGTAAAATTAAAAATAGAGATCTTAGTTATTATCTCAATTTAGAGTAGAATGTATTACTTTGATCTTCATATAAGAAATAATGCAAAGATGTTAAATAGATTTCTATTAACTCATAATCACAGGTGTTGATTAATGTGTTAAGATACATCCATTAATGTAGCCATATAGACATATTCTGTGTTATATGTAAGTATATTTGCATATGAAAATATTACAAGTGAGTAAGAAGAACATATAATATCCAGTCTATCAAACAGAAATAGATCTGATCAAAATTATTAAAATATGGAAATGTTTCCATATTTACCACCTCAATTATTACATAAAAAGCAAGAATGAAAGAAGATGTATTTTTAATTACTTAAATTTGAGCAGAACCTATGGCTTGGCAGGTCATGGACCCTAGGAAAGACTTCAGCTAAGTAGACATAGTTTTTAAACAGCATCTAACGACTTATTATGTAGTCATATCCATGGATCTCTCAAATCTCAACAGAGAAGCTTCTTATTGCAATAGATGGCAATTAATACAGAGTTTCACAACTAATCAAGGTATCAGGAATAAAAGATGTGGCATTCTCAGCCCTAAATATGATACCTCCATCTCACCACTCCCCCTAAGGCCCAGGTATCATTAAGGTGGAAAGACTGTAAGATCCAGAGGCAGTAGATCCATAACAGTATTTTCCAGGTACAATTCAGCTGCATATACGAACTTATAGTCATTGTTACAGCATGGACAAAACCTGTGAAAGCTCAAGTCAGATAAAATTCAATCACAGACTGGGCAGGTGGAATGCCTACACCTAGCTGAGAAGATATTGGTAATTGATTGTTTCTGGGAAAGGAAGAGTTACATTCTTTAAGGGTATTCATACATGCTCCTGCCAATTCATACATCCTCCAGTAGATGATCATATAGCCAAGACTACATGGAAAGTAATTTGACTTAACAGGTTTTAGGAAGTTTTGAAGACACAAAATTGAGTGGGTATGAAATGTGTTTAGTAAGAAATGAAAACTAGTTTAACCAATTATGTTAAATAATATCAATATTAGTGTATTACTCTTATCAACTTTATATAGTCAAACTTTTATGTAGTCACACGGAACAACTAACTCAAGATGGATTGTATCTTAAACATAAAGGCTAAAGAATATTCTAAAAGAATCCACAGTGGAAATTTATTTGTGAAACATTGTTAGACAATATTTCAAAATGTTACCAGGGATTTAGAATTCTGTTTCAAGCGTCTTCAGTATCAAAAATAAAATAATTTTTTAAAAGACTCCAAGGAAGCTTGAGTCATTTTATTAGAGTGTGAAATAAAAAAATAACAACAGGCCAGACAAGTCGTACATCTCCACAGCTACTGAGAAGAGGAGTGTGGGCAAGAGGAAAAGGTGAAGGATTTTAGGTTATGGGCCAAGAAAACAGTTAGTTTCAGCAGTGTGGATTGGCAAGCATCTACATGGCCTTCGGAGAAATGAAAATGTGCATGGTACCAGAGCAAGTATTCTTAGGATTTACACTGATATCAAAAGAAGGGTTAGAAAGTGTGTGAGAAAAGATACATATTTTTGAGTTAAAACTCTGAAAAATAGACAGGCTTATCAGTCAAGATGTGTAAGCAACCATGGCATGGGAGTGGCTGCTGAGTTATGTAAGTACATCATCTTAATAAGTGGATAATTATGCTGTCCATCCCTGAAAAGGTTTACTAGTGTATCAAGAGCAGGCAGTTTCCAAGAATAGTTGGATTACCTTTATTTTTTGCTTTTTTTTTTTTTTCGGTTGTTGTTTGGTTTTCATTTTTTCAAATTTTATGGTAAGCTTTATTAAACAATTTATTGAGTTCATTCAAAACTGTCATTCTTTAGAGCAAGAATTTTTAGTTAACATTCTGAACTCAAACACGTTGCTGAGCATATTTTCAATTTTTGCACCTAACACATCAAAACACAAAGAGATCCACTGACAAGATTCAAGCAAAGGGTGTTGAAACATACTAAACATATTTTATTCTTGACGTCATTATTGTTTTGTGGTGCCAAAGCTTTGATATGATAGCCAAGCACTTGGCCACAGAGGCAGCTCTCCAGAGCAATATGTCCCTCTTGGTCAAAGACTTTCAGAATATTTTTCCTTTTATTAAAATTAGATTTTCCCCTCATATAGGATGTCCTGATTAAAGTTTCCCCTCCCTCTGTATCTCCCAGTGACTCCCCATCTTCCCTTTTATCTGGATCCACACCCTTTCCATCTTTCATTAGAAAATAAACATTCTTCTAAGGGGTAATAATAAAAATAAATGTAATAGAATAAAGTGAAGCTACCACATAAGTATTCTTTTGAGATTTGTAGAACATGGATGCAGCATAAACTAATAGACTCCCCTAGGTCAGTCCCACAGACAGCAAGTGGAGCCTGTTCAAGCTGGAGGGATCTAAGTAGTGCACATTAAACTCAGTATACATGTTCCAGAAACTCACACATCCATGAGTTTTCTTTTTGTTTCTTATTTTTTTATTTCATTTCAACTTTTGTACATGTCTTGTGATGACACTTTTTTTTTTTTGTATATTACTATTTGTTTTTATATTTGTTACACATGCTCTCTCCTCCAAGTCTACTGTTAGGCATTCTACACCTCACTTCTCTTTTCATTCTGAGGCCTTTCCTTCTTCTCCAACCCCTATCTCCTACTCCTTTTACTTATTGATTATATCTTTCCATAATTTAAAAAATATGAATTCTATGTGACTCCTAACAATATCCAAACTTACCCTCCAGAATAATTTTCCCACTTCAAATGATTTTCTTCTCCAAATTGAAACTCTGTTTATATCCAGTCTTACCCACACTACATCCCTTCCATATCTACAGCTAGTAATTAAAATCTAACTACACAGTATATCATCCTTGTTGGCTTATCTCCCAACAGTTACACTAAAGTTAAAGAGTGCCACTGTTACTCCAGTCAAATGTCAATGATCAATGAGGGAAAAAATCAAGAAGTGGTGGAGAAGGTTCTACCACATGACCTAGATACACAACTTGTTGGTAAATGCTCAAAGGATTCAACACATACAAAAGAGAATGGCAACCCATGTTCATTGCTTCTCTATTCACAATAGTTAGGAAATGAAAAAAAAAAAAAAAAACAACTAAATGTCCTATAACTAATGAATGTGTAAGAATGCATGGTAAGTTTACATTATGGAATATTATACAATGTGAAATAAAACTGAAACCAAGACCATTGCAGGTATGTGGATGGAACTCATGTCACATTCATATTGAGTGTGATAATTCAGACTCAGAAAGAGAAATGTTACCTAAGTTCTCTCTCATTGGAAGCTCAGAGCTCCAAGTCTTCAGACATGATTAGATAATCTACATTCACTACAGAAGCCAGGAAAATAAAATGGGACCATTGCCAGTGTAGGAGGTTAAGTAGTAGTAGAGAGGAGAACAGCAGGGTCCAAGTAAACTGATCATAAAAATAAGAAAAGGGGGTGCTCCTTAGGGAAGGTAAATATAGGAGAAAAGGAGGCAGGTAAAATACCAATATGGATAGCTGTAAAAGCCCCAAGGAATCAAACTATTAATTATTCATCAAAAATCCCTAGAGTATATACATAATTAAGTATATTAATATACATATACAGTTTTAATAAAGTGTTATCTGGGCTTTTATCTTGGCATAACCTCCCCCCCCCAAAGCCAAAGACCACGTTAAAAAATAGTAACAGATATGAGAAACTCACTTTTTAGTTACTGGCCATGGCTGTATAATAGACTGCCAAGACATACAGCCCATTGTTGTTGCCCTTTGCATTCCCCTGACAGGGAAGGTAAGTTTCTATTGCTGAAGACAACATGTACTTCAGAAACAGGGTTCAAAGACATCTGGGCTGGAACTGACCTGAATGTTCTCTCCCTTACATTCCTGTCCTTGAAAGATTTCAAAGGAGGAAGGTAGCCAATAGTCATATCCAGATATGATATCTATAAGCAACAAAAGGATCAGCATGGCAAATAACCCTATAGGTATAATAATATTGTCACATATATTTTGGTGGTAATTAATAGCTCTCTAATTGGACTTATGACTCTCTAATTGGACTCTCTAAAAGGAGATCATGCTTGGCACTGGAAACCTAGATAAATACTCAGTGCTAGTGAAATCATGGTCATTAGAAGAGAATCTACCTATGTACTAAACCAGTATATTCCTAACAACAGTCTATAAACATTTGCCCTTTTACTACTCACAAATAAGTAGTCTTCACCAACCATCATGGAGTCTTCCCTTCCTAATAGATAGAGACCACTACAGAAAACCACAACAAACTAATATGCAGAAATGTGGGTCCAGTACCAATGGATATATCTACAAACTACTCCTCAACCTAAGACTCAGAGAAGAATATGGAAGAGGAGGCAGGAAGATTTTAAGAGCTGAAGGATCAAGGAATTTGCTATGAGGTCGTATCTCCTAATAACATCAGATGCTATACCCATATATTTGTAATATGGCCACCCAAAAGTGAGCTGAAAAAGGATGATAGCAAAGAAAATGACCAACTGGAAAGGGAAGAGCCCATAAGACCTCATTGTTACACAAAGAATTACAGCAATTGAGTAAAACTGGGATCAGGAGAGGTGGTGTGGTTTTCTGAATAACAATGTCCCTATATGCTCATATGCTTGAATACTTAGACATCAATTAAAGTATTGTTATGTAAATATTAAGAGCTGTGGCCTTGTAGGAGTAGGTGTGGCCTTGTTAGAGGAGATATGTCCCTGGGTATAGACTTTGAGGTTGCAAATAACCTGTCTTTTTCTCTCTGACTGTGTATCAGGATGGATATATATACCTGAGTGGTACAAGTGGATCTTGTGGTAGATCAAATTTCAGCCTTTTGAGAAACTGCCTCATTTATTTCATAGTGGCTGAAGCAATTTGTACTCCATACAACCATGAATAATAGTTAAAGTGCTTGAGTTTATGTATTTTCTAGTGGAGGAGAAAAGCAGTCTTCAGTTTCACCAAGATATGAATTGCACAAGCTACAATAGAGTATACCGGTGCAATAGTGGCACAAACGGTATAGGAGTAACCAACTACCTTTCCTTTGGATTTAAGGCCTTCTTCATGAAATGAAACACACACCAGAAACCATTCACTTGGCCAAGATGGGCCCCAGGGGATAGCCTACCTTTCCTGTTCTGCTAAATGAACTTAGCAACTGTTCACAGAACACTGATAAACCTATAGTGGTTTGGATGTGAATGACCCCCACAATGTATGGGGAGGCTTTGAGCTTTAAAAAAAAACCTTTTTGTTTTACAGAAAACTCCCTGATCCTCTGCCTCTTACAGTCCTTATGACCATTCTTCCACCATTATCTCTATACTTTGGGTGTACTTGTTTTCTACATGTATCCACTGGGACTAGACTCCAAAACTCAGCATGTTTACTGGTTTTGTCTTTTTGTAATAGTATCATGTCAGAAAATGGTCCAAGAATGGAGTTGTGTGAGGAGAATTCTGAGTGTTTGTGAGAAAACTCCAAGAAAGTAAGACAAGAACCTTGTGAACTCAGTTGATGTTTCTTCAAAACACATATTTGTTCTTGAAATATCTTTTTGTGCTCCTCCCAGGTATAGTAGATAGGACTGAGTTTACTTCAGATTATTCATTATTACTTCTTACTCTTATTCAATTAAATGCTTGAACTGTTGTTTATATACCTCTATGGAAAAACATATCTTCGTCATATGTGGCTTGTCTTTATGATTATATACCACTGAGTGCTTGAAAACTTTACTCATGTGATTTCTCTTAAACCTGAGAGTATTATTTGTGTGGTGCTCTGAATAAAGTTGGCTATTGCATGAAACTATAGTCCACTTCACTTATGGGATCCATTCCCCCAGGTCTCAATATCTCTAGAGTGGTAAATAGTCCCAAATGTAAAGAGATGTTTACATGATGAGATAATGAGAGATATTCTTTCTCAGGGAAGAGCACACAACTTTTGCTAACCACAATCAAATGGTCAGCTCTGAAAATATACGTACAAATAACATTATACATTCTGAGAATGATATATCTATATATTTAATATGTTATAACACTGAATGAAACAAGATTCCATGAATTTGAAAGAGAATAATAAGGGGAATGAAAAAGAAAGGGGGCATAGAACAGGATTTGGAGGGAGAAGTATTGTGGTTCTATTGTAATCATAAAAAGAAAAATAACTAAAAAATAAAAGGATTCTCACCATTATAGTGTATTCTGTCTCTTCACCTTTCATACAAATCAAGAAGTATACTCTCAGCTATTCTTACCACTGTGCCTTAGTTTGTCCATCATGGACTTTTATGTTTATAATAGAAAACCAATTAAGCTCTTACATTTATACATTGCCTAGATATTGGTATTTTGTCATAACAATAGATCAGTGCACTACTCACCTCCAAATGTGGAAGCTTTTTGCAGTAGATGATAACATAGAGACCCATAACTTGACAGTGTGTAAAGAATGATTGACCTTATAGTCAGACTTACATGGGATATTTTTATCATGTATCTCTGTCAAGAGACTCAGGGATCTATGCAAAGCAGAAGATATAAAGATTGTAGGAACAAGTGATGCTGGATGAATAAGAAAAATAGTATTTTCCAGATATAACAGGACTAATGCACTTATTAACTCACAAAAACTGTTAAAGCATGCACAAGATATGAACAAATTTATGCCAGACAAAATCCCAACACAGAGAAAGGATAATGGTCACAAAGTTTATTCCTGTATGAGAAGCTATTTGAATTTGATACCTGTTGAGAGAGGGAATAACAATATCCTCCATTGGAGTGATACTGGTTATATTCACCACAATCCAGGGGATGACTCATTCTTGGGTACTATTAGCCAACATAGAAGAATCTCTATGTTTTTTATGTTCATTTTGTTTTGTGGTGGTGATGTTGGTTTGATTTTTTTTAATATTTATTTTATTTTGAGAGACAAAGAAAATGAAATTGAGTAGGTAGGGACAAAGAGAGTATTTGTCATGAGTTGGGTGAGAGAAAATGATAAGAACAAAATATATTGTATGGAAATTTTAAATGAACAAAAAAACAAAGCCAGATATATAAATCATGATATAATAATGTAAGAAAATGTGAAAAATTAAGGCAATGCAACTTACCAAATGATTACAATTCTTAGCAAAATGACACTCTGTGTCATTGAATTAGGGTACAAGGCATAGAACTCAAAGGAATGATTATAGGTATATAAATGAAATAGGAGAATAAAGTAAGCACTTGAATGAGGTCATAAACAGCAGAATGAAAAAGATGTGATGTGATAAGTGAAAAAATAATTCAACTAAAGAGTCATAAATACTAAAGAAAAAAACTATGTGAAATTTAAAAAAGAAAAATTACAAGTCAAATTAAACTTGTAGAAAGTCTCATTAATTGACTGGATTGAGTAAAGGACAGCATATTTGTGTTTGAAACAAGTTGGAGATATTTGAATGGTATACTAAGAACAAAAACTAAGTAAAAAAAGAGCAATTGTAGATTTTGAGATATACATGACACTGTGAAGGGATAAAATCTGATGTTATGGGAATAAAAGTGATGCATATAATTCTATAAGTATGGAAAATATTCCTAAAAGAATAATAACATAAGATATTCTATAGTTAGGCAGAACAAAGTGTTAATTGAGCTAAGGTACAATACCAGAAAAAGAAACTTCCCTTTTCATAGTATAATTAAAACAGTAAATATCAAAAACAGAGAAAGCATATTGAAAACAGCAACATAGTAAAAGCAAGTCACAGACAAATCAAGCCATTAGTAACCATGAAGCTTCATCATGACTGATAGCTTTCTTGGTGCTAAAAGTTGCTGTGAGTACTGCCAGTAATTTTCAATGATACCTAACTATAAATCATGTGAGCTATAGTAATTACTGTACTGACGAGACAAGCCATTGATGTTATAATGACATAAACATTATGGATGCAACCAACTGCTTTCTGATTTAATTTTAAAGCCACTCCATAAGAATAACCCATACCTGTCACTATTATTAGGACACAGACCTGTGATAAGAGAGGCCACATGCTCTAAGGGAGAAAATGCTAATACTATTGTGCAATATAGACATAGTATTAAAACAATTCTTAATGGTATCATTATAGACATAGATTAGTACTTCTTTATGCCATATGATGATTTAAGAGAGAGGGTGGGGGAGAGAGAGAGAAACCTGGTAAAGATGGAGATAATTCAGATAACTGAAAATTCTCAGCCCTAAATAGAACATGTACATCACTCCTCTTCCTTCCAAGGCTCAAGTATCATTATGAAAGTGAGGGTGGATGGAGTATAAGAGCCTGAAGCTGTGGATGATTCAGATGAAAGTGTTTCTTCCAGATACAGACAGCAGAATATATGAACTCAGTGATTACAGCAACATATTAAATACATGTGAAAGATAAAGCCATACCAAATTCCAGTACATAGAGGAGAGGTGGGAATAAAGTTCCATGCTTTGTAGAGGAGCTATCAGCATAAGGTACTTACTAGGAAAATCAAGATCTCTTTTATTTAAGAGAAAGATGACCACAATAGAGTGAATGGCCATAATTCAAGACTATATAGAAAACATAAATTTGAATTTATAGGTTAAAACCCAAAAGAGGACACAAAGTAGGGCAGATAGAGAAGCAGGTTGGGTTTGAGAGGAATTGAGAGAGAAGGGGTGAATATGATCAAAATACACAAAATTCTTGAAGCTCTAATAAAAAGCAAGCCCATCAGAATAACAACGGATATTTTAGAAGGAAATTTCACAGCCAGGAGGTCTTGGAAGGATGGATTTCAAGTTCTGAGAGGTAATAACTATCAACCTAGAGTATTATGTTAATCAAATCTGTTATTAGTGAATGATAAACAATAACCAATAGGTGGAAAATATTTGTTACCACTAAGCCAGCTTCACAAGAGATACTTGAGGGAAGTCTTTGAACTTTTATACCTGACAGTACCTGAAATTTAGATATAACAATAAAACAAACAAACAAATGAAAAAACAAATGGTAAGAATAAAAAATGGGAAAGGAAAAAATTCTAATTACCCTTATTGAGGATGATATGATTCCATATATGAGACCCTATATGCTTCATCATAAAACTCTTAAATCTGATAAACATTTTCAATGAAGTTACAGAATATAAAAATGCACAAAATCCATAGTCTTTCAAAGATAAATATACTAAATGAGAAATCAGAGATATAATCCCATTCATAATAACCAAAAATTATTAAATGAATACAATACTTGAGACTAACCTGAGAGCCAAAAATAGGAATATAAAGCAATACTACTCCTAAAAACTCATCAACTGATGAATGAATAATAAAAATATAGTACATACACAAAATGGGAAGTTACTGAGCATCTAGGCCAATGCCATGCACTGCCTAGAGAAAAATGACACACAGTTTTTCAAGGGATACTGGTATCTCCTTGAAGATCTCTAGACATAGTGTGGTTGTTTGAATATTAATGGCTCTCAAAGGTTCACATGTTTGAATGCTTGGTCCCCAGTTACTGTAACTTTCTGGAAAGGTTAAGAAGATATGGCCTTGAAGAAAGTTTGTGGTGTTTGCAACTTCAAAGTCCATCATGTAAAAATAAATGAATGAATGAATTAATCAATTAATCAATTAATTAATAACCACCACAATTTGTAGCTGAAGAAATGACTCAGTGGTTAAGAACACTGACTGCTTTTCCAGAGGAACTGGGTTCAATTTCCAGCACCCACATGCCAGCTCACAACTGTCTGTAATTCTAGTTCCAGGGGACCTGACACCCATGGCAAAACATCAATACATATAAAATAAAATTAACTTAAGAAAATGCAAAGCCCATCCATGGCTAAGTCTATATCTCTGTCACTGATTCTTTCTCTATGCCCTTTTCTCTTTCTGCAACTTGTAGATTAGATGTTAGCTCTCAGCTACTACTCGAGCTCCATGCCTGCCTGTCTGTCTCCTCATATCTGCCATGAATGTCATGGATTAATCTTCTGAACCTGTAAGCAAGCATCTTATTAGATGTTACTTTTTAAGAGTTGTTTTAGTCATAGTGTTTTATCATGTCAATAGGAGAGAAAAATACAATAATTTAAAATGAGAGTATCACTTCCTACATCTTTCTTTTCCCTTCCCCAAATAATAGTAAGTGAACTACCATGAAAAGTTGAGACCTGTCTATGTGAGACATTTTTCTATTCCCTATACATAGGTTTCATAATAATTTATTGGCATAGCATCATTTTCTAAATGGTTTTCTCTAGTTGTTCTTCATTATTAAAATTAGTGTATTTTCATATTAAAATATATAGATAGTTTTAAAACAATTTCATAAAGTAAATAGGATTATTTGAATCGTCAGAGTTTTATATTTAAGAGAACCTTGATTTTTATTTTGCATGAAGATTACTAA
The DNA here is from genome assembly GCF_903995425.1 of Onychomys torridus. Taxonomy (NCBI): domain Eukaryota; kingdom Metazoa; phylum Chordata; class Mammalia; order Rodentia; family Cricetidae; genus Onychomys; species Onychomys torridus. The sequence continues at coordinate 52,116,050 of NC_050444.1, forward strand.
TGAAAATCAAACATAATTGTATCTCAAAAATGTAGTTATTCCAAATGTAGGTCTGTTAGTGACTAATTTCATTTTTTTCTTTCTTGATGTTTATTCATTTTTTTCAGTTATAATACATATTAAAAGGTTTTCTAATGACATTTCCTATACTTTGTGCCACTAACTTTCCTTCCCATCAGAACAATAGTTTGCTCTTGTGATGCATTTTCTGATGCTCTAGTTATACTTTTGGTATCATAAGTGAAATCTACAGACTTCTCACTGAAGTGAATAAAGACTCTAAGAGAGACATGCTGTCCATTGTAAAGAACACTTCTTTTAAAATCTTTTTTGAAGACTTTTAGTGAAAGAGGTAAAAAAAAAAAATCACATGGGTTTAACAAGATAATTGCCAGAGATTCAATGTAAATATATATTATTTTACAAAAGGTATTTGAGATGATATGGGAAGCTATGTCTATAATCCCAACAGTTAGGAAGTAATGTCAGGAAGATCAAGAGCTCAAGGTCATTCTCAACTTCATAATAGGTATAAGGCCAGCCTGGGGTTCAGGAGACCCTGCCTCAAGACAGATAGACAAACAAACAAATGGTGTGTGAAACAATCTTTAGAGAATATATGCCACCATTCCTTTCAAATATATTATAATTACTCTGCATTTTATTCATTTCATAATTATACCCTACTCTGTTTTGATAAAATTTATGTGAAATTTCTCTGATATCAATAATTAAATATTTACAAAGGACCTAAGTCGATTGCTACTGGTTTGAATAGCATTTGTTTTTATAATAATATATTTTCCTATGTTCCCACATAACCTGCTATTTATTTACTAGGTATGTGTGAACGATCACTTCTCACTTGATTTGTTCATTTTAATTATGTATAAATAATTTATCATCTTGGATTTTATATTCACAGCCAGACCTCATTTTATTTGTATTTGATTTTCCTATAAGCCAAAGCTCAAACTTTTCACTTAAGGATAAACTTCATTCATGGTATAAAATAGAGTCCTTTAGTTTTTCAGCTAACATATGAACACTCTCAACATTTCATCAAGACAATTGTTCAGCACTTTTCATAGAGCTGTGTCTTGGTTACTTAACAGCCTATAATAAGCTCTTCCCTTACCGTCTTTATAGATTTTCCCAGGATTCTGTGGCATGGAGATATATGGATACCTTGTTCTGATTTTAGGAGTTTCCACTAATTCCTATTTCTCCTCTCTTTGTGTGCAGTCATAGCTTGTTATATGATATTCTTGACTTTCTCTCCAATGATCTTTCCCTCAGGAGAAGTGCATTTTTGGCATAAAATATCATTTTGCTTCTCCTGTTTTCCAACTTTAAATACAGTGGACAAATACTCAGTGGCCAAATGGTGTTTCTTCCTGATGCCATTTTTAAAAACCAGCAACCCAAGTAAAATATAATATTGTCCTAAGCCAACTTCATTCCCTCATTTTGATATATTTCATGACATCCGTATGCTATTTCTCCATTTTCATTCTCATTGTTGTTTGTGCTATCAATCCATCTTAGAAAAAGTCACTGGAAAACATGAATCTCATTTCCCACTGTATGCTTCTGTCCACATTGTGCAAACCACATAACCTGCTTCCATGTCTGCTTTCACTGACCAGGTCACTTTGACTGGTGATGTGACATCTGTGTATCCTGTGAAAGCTTTGAGAGCCATCCTACTTTACACTCATTCATCTTTGGGAACCTTTCTACTCCTTTTCCTGGGAGAACTGCCATCATGATCTGCTCTGCGGCCAAACTTCACATGAGTTCTGTCCTCATGGAGGCATATGTGTACAGATTCATCTCACTTGTTTCTAGATATATTTATATACCTCTATATATAGTGAAAATATGTGGCACCACTTCATATACAGGACCAATTAGAGAAAATTCAAATCTCCTCTCTTAGACAAGTATTCAATCTTCAACTAGCTTCCCATTTTATTACTCTTGAACATATTCTGATATCTCCTCCCTTCCTTTCTACACAAAGCATCTTCAGTCTTCTACATGACTTAGAGTGCTGTGGAATAATCTCTTTGTTCATGGTAAAAATGTGTTGCTCTCATTGTTAATGAAGAGATGACTGGCCTAGAGTTGGACAAGAAGAAATTGCATAGGAGAACCAGACAAGGAAGATGCTGGGAAGAAGGGCAGAGTCACAATAGTCACAAGTGAGATGCAGATGAACCAGGAGATGAACATACCATCTTAGATAAGGTAGAAGGCATGTGGTAGAACATAGATAAAATATTCATTAATTTAAGATGCAAAAGCTAGTTAGTAACAAGCCTAAGTTATCAGTCTAGCATTTATAATTAATATTAAGTCTCTGTGTGGTTATTTGGGAGCCAGCTGGCAGGAGAGAGCTGACTGCCAGTTCTTATTAAAAAAAAAAAAAATCCATCAGCATTAGAATCCCTTGTAACTGAAAGTTTTCCTGTTTCCACCCAGCTCCTGCTGCTGCTCAGACCGGAGTAAACATACAGAGACTTATATTGCCTATAAACTGTATGACTGTGGCAGGCTTCTTGCTATCTAGTTCTTATATCTTAAATCAAACCATTTCTATTAATCTGTAAGTTGCCACGTGGCACATGGCTTACTGGTATCTTTACATCTTGCTTCCTCTGTATCTGGCTGGCAATTCCTGATTCAGCCTTCCTGTTCCCAGCATTTTCCTCTCTCTTTTTCTCACCTATACTTCATAACTGGCTACTGGCCAATCAGTACTTTATTTATTAATTAATCAGAGCAAAACATTCACAGCATACAGAGAGATATCCACAGCAGTCTCTAATGAATGTAAGTTATGAGGACTGATTCTCTTGCTCTAGGAAACTTTGAATAAATAATCTTTAGATGATCTCATGTAGGTAGTATGCATTTCTTTCCATGGTATGAAAATATCTGTGACATTCTCCCAAAGCAACTGAAATACCTTAATTCTTAAAAAAAGGTGCAACTTGATCTGTGTTTCCTTTACCTGTATTGTCTTTGTTTGAGCTGCTCTATAAAATTGCAATAGGCAACATGGTTTAAAAAACATACATTTATTGTGAACTGAAGGCTGAGAAACCTGGTATCAAGGTGCCAGAGGATTGGATGTCTGCTAGCTAGTGAATACTTTCTCTCTCTTTTTTTATTATTATTATATTTGTGTTTTAATTTTACATATCAGCCATGGGTTCCCCTGTCCTCCCCCCTCCTGCCCCCGCTCTCACCTGCCCCCCCACCCCTTCCCCTCCATTCCCATCTCCTCCAGGGCCAAGACTCCCCTGGGGATTCATTTAAACTTAGTGGATTCATTACAGGCAGGTCCAGTGCCCTCCTTCCAGGCTGAGCAAAATGTCCCTGTGTAAGCCCAAGGTTCCAAACAGCCAGCTCATGCACTAAGGACAGGTCCAAGTCCCACAGCCTGGGTGCCTCCCAAACAGATCAAGCTATTCAATTGTCTCACTTATCCAGAGGGCCTGATCCAGCTAGGGGCTCCACAGCCTTTGGTTCATAATTCATGTACTTTCTCCCTTTTTATCCACATCTGCCTGAGAACTTAGCAGACAGCAGACATCACTTGGAGGTCTTAATCCCTATACCCTACTTATATCTCAATATTCTCAAGATTCAGTAATATCACATTGCAGTTTAGGTTTCAAAGTACACATTTTGAAGGATTTTATTCAAGACAAACTGTAGAGACTTTGAACCACGGAATCTGTTGGTGTTTATCTGTTACCAATGACGTGTTGGACCACTGCTTTCTGCTCATTCAAAAACTGTATGGAGAGCAGCTGCTCTGCTATAGATGCAAACATAGATGGAAGACATGAGTATTTTTATAGGAGAATTATTAAGCCTGATACAGCCCTTTAGGAAGAGGAAAATGGGCACAGCTGCACCCATCTCTACCAGGAAGTTTCATAACATCATATCATTACCAGCCCTTGTCCTTACAAGGTTCCAGGACTTTCCAGGTGCCAAGGCTAGAAACACACACTTTTTCCTTCTAACTGTTCGATTCTGAAATCACAGAACCACTTCAGGCCTTGGAAAGCTGCAATCAATACCCTTTTCAATCTGCACTTTCAGTGAACACAATTTAGCAATGGTATACAAGTAAAGCATTTTGTGATCTGAAAACAATGGGAACCTGAAGCCATAATGCTGTATCTATGTCTCTACTGATATCCTGAAAGAGCAATTTAATTTTGCAGCCAGCCATGTGTAATTCAAGTGTGACACATTAACAAATGGATGACGGGTCCATCTTTCTGGCTTCCTGTCAGGATTTGGGTCTCCTGATGCCTTTGAGCAAGTCAGAGTGAGTTTCAACCCATCCAGAACTGCATCTGAGAGAATTAAGGCACATAAATGTGGACTGATGAGGACAACATGGTGAAGCAAGAAAATTAATGATCTCATAAAAAATGACATGCAACAGAGAAACAAATCAGGGGGAAATTGACATTTTACTGATTTCCTCAGAACTATTTTAAATACAATACAGGGTATTTGAGTTATCACTTTTGAGTCTATTAAACATCTGCCAGAATTTAAAAATAAGTAATTACATGGAGTGCGGACTATAACTTGATTTCTACTGTATATGTTCTATGTATCATGGCTTTGCCATAGGAATAGAAGCCCTGATATAATCAATGTGAGCCTTTTAAATGTATCCCAGGGTAGCAGAAAGTACACAAACCATGTCAGTCTTAGAATAGAAAAGCATTTTAACCAGAATCCCAAGCAGAAGTAAACTCTTTGCATGATATCTAGACCACCAGAGCTTCCCGACCCTGGAAATGCGTAGAGCAGTAATTCAGGAAGCCTTGCTGAAGATGATGAAGAACAAGTCAGGATTAGTATACAAACTGCAGCAGAGTATACCTGATCACAGGCAGCAAGGATAATTTATTGCTTTGGTCACCACAGCATGGCCTTGCGATAGAATTAGAGCCATATAGTCTTAAGTTATCTCTTATGTGTAGGGAGCTTAATTTAGCATTAAACTGTATATCTTACTATTTGTAGCACATTTAAAATCACATTTAGATTTTTTTTGAGCTGAGGATCGAACCCAGGGCCTTGTGCTTGCTAGACAAGTGCTCTACCACTGAGCTAAATCGCCGACCCCTAGATATTTTAACAATAGTTTATCACATGTAATTACTGAAGACAGCAACAACTTGCTTGGATGATTATCTGCAAACTCGGCTCTTTATATAGGGTAGACCCACAAGATCTTACACACTTACATGTTAGAGAATTTATTTTTATTTCTATATGTTATAAAAGAAGCAGGACATGCAACCAATTAATATAATTTTACCATTTTGTTATAGTCTTCCACAAATTTTGGCTGCTTAAAATCTTTATAATAAATGACAGATTCAAAATGGTTTGGCTTATGACATTTATAAAAAAAAAAAAACAGCACAAAATATCTGAATATAAACCTCAGCAGAAATCCAGAGATTAAAGCTAAAATTGTTAAACATGAGGTCGCTACTTGAGAAATTTTATTTAAGAAAAAAAAGTAAGTCCCTTGATTTTTTTCCTTGTATATGTACACATTTGTGAAAAATGTGGAAATGATACAGATTTGAAATTTGATGACTGTATAAAATAATCATATGTTGGTCATTACTCTTAGAGAGACTCATGGGAAAGAATATTAAAATAGCTTCAAAGGAATTTTGTCCTGTAAGCATAAAAACAACCATTAATTGTGGTGTGCAAGGAGCCAGAGCCTCTGGGGAAAAAAAGCCAAACTGTTATACTGGTGTGTATAAGAGTTGTACACTTAGTCAGGTTTACTGATTGATTATCCAGGATAGAGCCGCAAGCCAATACTTAAAAACATGTAAGTAAACCTAACACATGATCTGGGGATTGTTAAGAATGCAGACTGCCAGGTGCCCTCCTGATATTCTGGGTAGGACCTAGATGGCTGAATTATTAACCTGCTTGTTAAATGAATGCTTGGTCTGGGATGTCACTATGAAAAATCCTAGTCGAAGCAAAGTAGGGTTATAGTCATCAGAATAAAGCTATGATCTAGGAATTTATGTATCATCTATAGTTGAATTAAATATGACTTCTGCCAAAATAGCACAACACCATGGTGTTTTTTATAGCCCTCTGTGAATAGAAATAAGTGAGGATGCTGCCTTGGGGATGCAGGACTTGGCCCTGGCCTCCTGAAGAGTTTGTTTGAAAGGTGCTCCATGGGACAGGCATTTCTTAAAAGATGAAACTATTGTATGATACTTTCTTTGTATTCTGTATTCTGACAAATAACGCTGGCCTGGAGATTCTCTTGCTTTTTCTTTTTAAAATATCATACAACACTTAACTGATTTTATCTACTGCCCTTTCATTTGGGAATACCTATTTGCAAAACCATTGTTTTATTGTACACATGCTTTGCATGATGATGATGGCAACTGCTGTAGTTCTTAAGGTAAAATAGAAAAGGGCACCTAGGACCGCTTAGGCTGCACCTTGGAATCTACATTCTTTTGTGTGATTTGACTACTGAAAGCCTGAGTAATAGTGAATGAATGAAAAAGACTACCTAACAGATAGCTCAATAAAATCAATTTTTAATGTTTTACTTTAATAATAAACAGAATCCCATATGAATGTCCACTGAGATCTTGAACTTCTCCTATCACATACAACTATTGCACAAAAATAGTCTTAGTGGAGCTAGAAAGATGACCAGTGGCTAAGAGCACTTATTTCCTTTGTGAAGGATCCTGATTTGGTCCCATTACACACATCCTGGTTCACAACCATTTGCAACTCCAGTTTCAAGGAATCTAATGCCCTCTTCTAACCTGAAGGCATTGTGCAAGAACATGGGATACATATTTATATTCAGGCAAAACACTCATACACAAAATAAAATTATATTTTTTTATTTACTCTTCTATTACTTTGAGGAGACACCATGACCAACTTATAAAATAAAGCATTTAATTGGGGGCTTCTTCACAATTTCATCTGGCAGGGGATGTGATAACAGGAAGGCACGGAGCTGGAGCAGTAGCTGAGAGCTCACATCTGATTCACAAGTTGGAGGAAGAGAGACAACAATTTATAGGAATCTTGTGAGGATTTGAGACCTCAGAGCCTACCCACAGTGACACACTTGTCTTCCAGTAAGGCCGCAACTCCTAATCCTTCCCACAGAGTTCCACCAACTGTGGCCCAAACATTCAAACACATGAACCTATAGGGGGCATTCATATTTAAACCCATCCAATATTTAAAAGACATAAATACATATAATAATAATAATAAGTAATAAAAAGTGACAGCAAGTTGCTTTTGCTAAGCAAACTTCACACTAATTAAATATTTTAGAAGAGTTGAGATAATGTTGGAAAATTTTGTCACATTTTTAAACATAGAAGGATAAATTAAATACTGTATAATACAGCAATGTGTAGATTATTTCACCAAAGAATATAATTGACATTATGTCTCATGATGCTTATCAAGTTTCAATGTGCATATTACTCACTTGTGCACTATTTATGGATTTTGAATCACTATCATATTAGGCATGTTGATCTCCACTTATAAGATAGCCAACAATCACACTTCTAAATGGTAAAAGACCCAGAGTGCCTCTTTTTGTTTTCTGTCTCTGTCTCTATCCTGTTCTATACAATTTTGTATCTCTCTTCTCTCATTCACTCACATCTGTCTGTGTGTAAATTATCCCTTCCCTCTCTGTCTCTCTCTCTGTCTCTCTCTGTCTCTCTCTCTCTGTCTCTCTCTCTCTCTCTCTCTCTCTCTCTCTCTCTCTCTCTCTGTTATTTTTGTTGTTGTTGTTTTTGTTTGTCAAGACAGGGTTTCTCTCTGTAGTTTTGGATCTCATTCTGTAGGCCAGGCTGGTCTCAAACTCACAGAGATCCACCTGGCTCTGCTTCTCGAGTGCTGGTATTAAAGGCATGCACCACTACTCCCAGGACCTCTTTCTCACTTTTACTCTCCATCCATGTAACAAGTCTTGTGCTTCCCCAAAAAGTAAAAATTCCATTAAACATGTTCCCTGACAGAGCCCTAGCAGTAGAACGCAGCAAGGGAGCATCGGGACTCTGCTGATGTCAGTACTAGGTACTAAGCCTGGCTTTGGTAACTTATTTTCTCCTGGTAACTTAAAGCACATGGAGATGTGCCTTTAACCAGTCAACAGTTCAAGGCCATGAGAATGAACCACTCTGGTTTAAAATCATGCAAGATGGAGGAATGCCTACAAGCACAGATAATATTTTTATTCACAGGCATGGAAGAGACCAGGGAGAGCATCCAGCTGTGTGTTGTCCAGGTTTATTACTGTTTGGTTGCTCTATAGTTTAGATAAAGTCTGAGTCTTCTAACTAAAGTGTAACTCACTCAGGTTCAGCTCCAGGAATCACTTGTTGTACCTTCAGATATTTGGAGGCTTTCCTTTTTCGCTCACTGACAAAGTAATGTGATTAGCGTTACCCCAGTAAATCAGCTTCCCAAACACCATATTGTTTCATTCTTTTCTCTATGCAAAAATATCTTAAGTTGTTTCAGACCATTTATAGAAAATGTGGCAAAGAGATCCCTCAACCCCACTCTATGCCTGAGACATCAAAATTTCCTAGTTCACAAGAGTAAGAAACATAAGGAGCCCATCCGGCATTTTTGTTGGGAGGGGTCAAAAAGCCCAGAGTGCCTCTCTTCATCACCTCCCAACTTCAAATGCTCGATTAAAGATCAGCCCCCAGGAAACACAGAAGGAGAAACAGAAATGGGATAATTTGACGCAGGCAGTGCAGCAGACTTAAAAAAAAAAAAAAAAAAAAAAAAAAAAAAAAAACGGGAAAAAAAAAAGAATGTGGTGAATGTTTTGGTGCCTTAATTGCTTTGTTTCCAAACCAGTGTTCTATTGCTTTGGGCTGTGGAATGAATGATAAGCTTGTCCTTGAGCCTGCATAACAAATCTTGATAAAATTCAGGTTGTAGGTTCTAAAACTCAATACAAAATTGCATTTTCCTGCTTATGCTTTTCTGAGCCTGGAAAGTGGTTTTTTGAATGGGGGACTCAGAGAAAAATGACAGAATATTTCTCTGGAAAATTGTCAACAGAACTGTTCCTGTGGGTGTGGGGAACAGAACTCTCCTGGGAGAATCACCATGTCTGAGGGCACTCAGGTGGGACACCCTGTCCAAAAGGCTCTTCACATGCTCATCCTTTTTAGTTCTTGCCTAATTATCCCTGACAGGAAAGGTGCACAGCAGAGGAGCTATGTGGCCTCATTTTGCTCTGGAAAATTCTGTCTGGAGTTCAGAGCCAAGACCTCAAGCAGAGGTCACCAGAGGTTACCAGGAAAATGTCTCTGGAGCTGCACAAGTTCGGCCAGCTCTAATGTCAAAGGAGGCAGAATTTCTTGGGAGAAGGATGACATTTATATTTTAAAGTTATAGAAGAGGAGGATGAACATGCTTAAAACACAAGATAATACTCTTTTCTTTTTTTAATGCATAAAGCTCAGTGCATATGATTTACATAGTCATTGCTTATATCCTAGGAATGTTGAAAGCATACATGGAGGTGTGGGCTTTTATTTTCCTTCCAAATCAGTAGGAGCATCAAGTGCCATGCAGGAAAGAGCTCTTCTTGTTTGTTTCATTGTTTCTCTGTTTGTATATTTTACACTTAATGAGAAATTCAGGGGACACTTTTCCTTCTCACTTAATTTCTTTTCACAGATTAAAGATATGTTGGGAGTTTTAGTAGCTTCTAAGAGAAAGAGAAAAGCAATGTATTCATTTTTATTAAAATAATAATGATAAGAATAATGAACAGAACCAAGCTGTTTTTATTACTGTAGCTCTGTAGTAGAGCTTGAGGTTGGGGATTGTAATGCCTCCAGAGGTTGTTTTACTGTACAGGATTCTTTTGGCTATCCTGGGTTTTATGTTTTTCCATATGAAGTTGAATATTATTCATTCCAGGTCTGTGAAGAATTGGGTTGGTACTTTGATGGGGATTGCATTGAATCTGTAGATTGCTTTTGGTAAGATTGACATTTTTTCTATGTTAATCCTGCCTATCCATGAGCATGGGAGATCATTCCATTTTCTGAAATTTTCTTCAAACAGCTTGGTATTGGTATAAAAACTGACATTTGGAACAATGGAATCTAATTGAAGACCCTGACATTAATCCGCACACCTACAAACATATACTTTTTTACAAAGAAGCCAAAACTATACAATGGAGAAAAGAAAGCATCTTCAACAAATGGTGCTGGCATAACTGGATGTCAACCTGTAGAAGGCTGCAAATGGATCCACATGTATCACCATGCACAAAAATTAAGTCCAAGTGGATCAAAGACCTCAACATAAATCCAGTTACTCTAAACCTGATAGAAGAGAAAGTAGGAAGTAGTCTTGAATGTATTGGCATAGGAGATCACTTTCTAAATATAACACCAGTAGCACATATACTGGGAGAAACAATCAATCAATGGGACCTCTTGAAACTCTGAAGCTTTTGTAGAGCAAAGGACACGGTTAACAAGAGAAAGTGACAGCCTACAGAATGGGAAAAGGTCTTCACCAACCCCACATCTGACAGATGGCTGATATCCAGAATATATAAAGAACTCAAGAAATTAGACATCAAAATGTCCAACATTCCAATTAAGAAATGGGCTATAGAACCAAACAGAGAATTCTCAACAGAGGAAGCTCAAATGGCTGAAAGACATTTAATGAATTGTTCAACATCCCTAACTTTCTGGTGAATGCAAATCAAAATGACTCTGAGATACCACCTTACACCTGTCAGAATGGCTAAGATCAAAAACACTGAAGACAGCTTATGCTGGAGAGGATGTGGAACAAGGGGAACTCTTCTCCACTGCTGGTGGGAATGCAAGCTTGTACAGCCACTTTGGAAATCAATATGGCACTTCCTTAGAAAATTGGGAATCCATCTCCCTAAGACACAGCTGTAGTACTCTTGGGAACATACCCAAGGAATGCTCAATCATACCACAAGGGCATTTGCTCAGCTATGTTCATATCAGCATTGTTTGTAATAGCCAGAATCTGGAAACAACCTAGATGCCCTTCAACTGAAGAATGGATAAAGAAAATATGGTACATATACACAATGGAGTACTACTCAGCAGAGAAAAGCAATGACATCATGAGATTTGCAGGCTAATGGATGGATCTAGAAAAATTCTTCCTGAGGTAACCCAGACTCAGAAAGACAAACATGATATGTACTCATTCATAGGAGGATAGTAGATGTAAAACAAAGGATGACTAGACTGCTACTCACAACTCCAGCGAGGCTACCTAGAAAACAGTACCCTAAGAAAGACACAGGGATTGCCCAACGATGGAGAAATGGATGAGATCTACATGAACAACCTGGACGACAGTGGAGTTAATGAAGGGCAAGTTTTGAGGGAAAGAGAGCTTAGGGGAGCAGGAGATGCCAGCTGGATCAAGACCAGAAAGGGAGAACAAGGAATAATAGAACATGATAAATGAAGACCACATGAGAATAGGAAGAAGCAAAGTGCTAGAGAGGTCCCCAGAAATCCACAAAGATACCTTCACTGTAGACTGCTGGCAATGGTCAAGAGAAACCCCAACCTGACCTAGTCTGGTGATTGGATGGCCAAACACCCTAATTGGCATGCTAGAACTCTCATCCAATAACTAATGGAAGTGGATGCAATGATCCTCATCCAGGCCCCAGGTGGAGTTCCAGGAGTCTAATTGTCAAGAAAGAGGATGGATTGTATGAGCAAGGATTGTATGAATGAGACCAAGACTGGAAAAGGCATAGGGACAAATACCCAAACTAATGGAAACACATGAACTATGAACCAAAAGCTGAGGAGCCCCAACTGGATCAGGCCCTCTGGATAAGTGAGATGATTGAATAGTTTGAACTGTTTGGGAGGCACCTAGGCAGTGGGACCTGGACCTGTCCTTAGTTCATGAGCTGGCTCTTTGGAACCTGGGGCCTATTCAGGGACACTTTGCTCAGCCTAGGAGGAGGGGATTGGACCTGCCTGGATTGAATCTAACAGGTTGAGCTGAATCCCCAAGGGGGGCTTTGCCCTGGAGGAGATGGGAATGGGGGTGTGCTGGGGGGAGGCGGGGTCAGGGGAGAGGGGAGGACAGGGGAATCCATGACTGATATGTAAAATTAAATTAAATTTTAAAAAATAATGAACAGAGAAGAACAAAAAATGTAGACTTCATTTGAGTTCAGATGGATTTAGAGTAGAATAAAAAATAAAAATATTATTTTTGTTTTCCTTCTGAATCTTTAAAATTAATCTACATTAAAGTACAAGCCCATTTCATATTGATTTCTCCAGGAAATATGGAGATAAATACACTACACTGAATTTCTTTTCAGTGACTGAAAAATTTCAAAGATGTCTTGAAGAAATGATGATGATGATGATGATGATGATGATGATAGTTAATGTTTTTTCCAGGGGGTCACACTGTAAATGGCAACATTTTAATGAAAATATAATCCTTAACAATACCAACAAATTCTTGTTATTATCTTCATTTTACAGGTGAGAAAACTGAATCCAAATAGAATGAAAAGTAGTGTCAATGGATGTTATTTCAAACTCAGAAGTGGATAAATACATCACTATTTCACCTTCATCCCCTATTTTCTCCTTGCCTTTTCTAGCGAGGTGATCATTTTCGATGCCCTGTTTTACTTCTGTCTCCTGTTTTCCCTAAGACATCACCATCTTCCTGGTTGTAAATTCTTTCAGGACTCCCTGTCTAAATATACAAATGGTACAATAAATCTGGGTTTATCAATCAAAGGGATTTTATTTGTTTATATAATAACAAGCTATTATACTACAAATGTAGATAGAAGGTTTTATGTTGATATTGATGAGGCAAATGAGACAAATGAACAAGTAAATAATATACCAACACTTCAGTCCTGTGAGTTGTAAGCCTCCTTAATATTTCAGAATGTTTATATTTATCAGAATCCAGAGTATAAAATGTGTTCTGTAACATACAACTTCCTGTGGTTTTCCATTATTGCATAGTAGAACAGGAGTATAGCTCATTACTAGTCATTCTATCACACTAAAGAATCAATTCCTAGAATGTCCAAGAGAAGAACATAGTCTCAGCCACTCAAACAATCTGTAACATACCTTTCCACACTGGTGAGAAAATTACTTTGACCAAAAAAATTCTTTCAAAAATCATCTTTCCATGATTTTATTTTTATTTTTTTTATTTACTACAAAGAACTACTCCTATATAATTCAAATGACATACAAAGTTTGAAATTTCTACAATAAGATTAACAAATACATCAAATAGAGAAATAAAGAATGGTTGTTTTATTTTTCTATTTTCTTCTAGAATTTATGCCACAGCTGTTTGTTCATAATTTAAAAGCATCCAACTGAAAAGGTGCATTTTCTTGCTGAATATAGGAACTATCAATGATAACAATGTGTTTAGAGTGTGGTAACATCAAGTCTACATTTATCTATCTTAAAAGGCACAGAATTTTGCAAAGCTTTTTAGTAAAAGAAACTCTCTATGGCCACTATAAGGGAAGTTGAGTTATTATTGTCCCTTGTGTATTTGAGACTTTGGGAGAGGAAAGAGAAGATTATTTAAATGACAGTTTGAATAACTTCTTTCAAAAACCATAATTTAAAATGGCATTTATTTATTATATTTGATTACAAGTACTTCTGTACATAAAGCTTTATGGGTAGATGTTTGGGGGAGAATTGGCTTCCAAATGTTGTTCTGTTTAAAGAGCTTTGCAACCCACCCCATTCATTATGCACCTTCTAGTGCCAGGCCACTCTGAGTTTATGATGTTCCTGCTTTTTTTTTTTTTTTTTTTTTTTTTTTTTTTTTTAATATTCACTGTTCTTACTTTATGTCCTGGAAAACAAACAATAGATTTCAATATTCGTTCAATATTCGTATTCTTACAGGGAAACTGTGTACTTAATTGTTCATTTAACCATTTCTTTATCCTTACCATAATGCATAAAATAGGTAGAAAAAGTATTATAGTAACAGAATAAAGCAGGTCCTCCCATTCCTTCCCTAAAACCTATTCTCCTAAGTTCCTCCAGAATACCAAATATGTACATTTCCTTATAAATGTTTTAGAATAAATTTTAATAAGTTGAACTGATAGGTCATAAATATACATCACCTAGTGTCTTAGTTAGTTTCTATTGATGAAACAAAACACCATCATCAAATAGCAAACTGAGTAGGAAAGGTTTGATTAGGCTCACACTTCAGCCTTGCTGTTCATCACAGGAACTCAAACAAGGCAGGATCTTGGAGGCAGGAGCTGATGCAGAGTTGATGGAGGGGTGCTGCTTACTGACCTGACTTGAATTTATTTATTTATTTATTTATTTATTTATTTATTTATTTATTTATTTATTCATTCATTCATTCATTTATTCATTCATTTATTTATTCATTCATTCATTTAGACTTGTTCCATGTGCTTTCTTTTTTTAAAATTTATTATATTTGTGTTTTACTTTTACACATCAGCAGGGGTTCCCCTATCTTCCCCCCTCCCACCCCCACACCCACCTTCCCCCTCCCCCCTCCCCTCCATTCCCATCTGCTCCAGGGCCAAGATTGCCCTGGGGATGCATTTAAGCCTGGTGAATTCAGTACAGGCAGATCCAGGCCCTTCCTTCCAGGCTGAGCAAAGTTTCCCTGTGTAAACCCAAGGTTCCAAAGGCCAGCTCATGCACTCAGAACAGGTCCGCGTGCCACTGCCTGGTTGCCTCCCAAAGAGTTCAAGCTATTCAATTGTCTCACTTATCCAGAGGGCCTGATCCAGTTGGGGGCTCCACAGACTTTGGTTCATAATTCATGTGCTTCTTTTGTTTGGCTATTTGTCCCTGTGCTTCTCCAATCTTGGTCTCAATAATTTACACTCTTAGAATCCCTCCACTTTCTCGACAATTGGACTCCTGGAAATCTACCTGGGGCCTGGCCAAGGATCTCTGCATCCACTGCCATCAGTTATTGGATAAGAGTTCCAGCATGACCCTTAGGGTGTTTGGCCATCTGATTACCAGACTAGGTGAGATCAGGCTTTCTCTTGACCATTGCCAGCAGTCTACAGAGGATGGATCATTGTGGATTTCTGGGGACCTCTCCAGCATTCTGCCTCTTCCTGTTTTCATGTGGTCTTCATTTATCATGGTCTATTGTTCCTTGTTCTCCCTTTCTGTTCTTGATCCAGCTGGCATCTCCTGTTCCCCTAAGCTCTCTTTCCCTTAAACCTTGCCCTTCATTAACTCCACTGTTGTCCAGGTTATTCATGTAGATCTCATCCATTTCTCTGTTGTTGGGCGATCCCTGTGTCTTTCTTAGGGTCCTGTTTTCTAGGTAGCCTCTCTGGAGTTGTGAGTAGCAGTCTAGTCATCCTTTGTTTTACATATACTATCCTCCTATGAGTGAGTGCATACCATGTTTGTCGTTCTGAGTCTGGGTTACCTCACTCAGGATGATTTTTTCTGGATCTATCCATTTGCCTACAAACCTCATAATGTCTTTGTTTTTTTCTGCTGAGTAGTACTCCATTGTGTGTATTACCACATTTCCTTTATCCATTCTTCTGTTGAAGGGCATCTAGGTTTTTTCCAGGTTCTGGCTATTACAAACAATGCTGATATGAACATAGCTGAGCAAATGCCCTTGTGGTATGATTGAGCATTCCTTGGGTATATGCCCAAGAGTGCTATAGCTGGGTCTTGGGGGAGATAGATTCCCAATTTTTTAAGGACGTGCCACATTGATTTTTAAATTGGCTGTACTAGCTTGCACTAGCAGTGGAGGAGAGTTCCCCTTGCTCCACATCCTCTCCAGCATAAGCTGTCTTCAGTGTTTTTGATCTTAGCCATTCTGACAAGTGTAAGGTTGTATCTCAGAGTTATGTTGATTTGCATTTCCCAGATAATTAGGGATAATTCATTAAATGTTTTTCAGCCATTTGAACTTCTCTGTTGAGAATTCTCTGTTTAGTTCTATAGCCCATTGGACTGTTGGGCATTTTGATATCTAAGTTCTGGTGTTCATTATATATTCTGGATATCAGCCTTCTGTCAGATGTGGGGTTGGTGAAGACCTTTTCCCATTCTGTAGACTGTCGCTTTGTCTTGTTGACTGTGTCTTTTGTTCTACAAAAGCTTCACATTTTCAATAGGTCCCATTTATTGATTGTTTCTCTTAGTGTCCATGCTACTGGGGTTATATTTAGAAAGTGATCTCCTATGCCAGTACATTCAAGACTACTTCCTACTTTCTCTTCTATCAGGTTCAGTGTAACTGGATTTATGTTGAGGTCTTTGATCCACTTGGACTTAAGTTTTGTGCATGGTGACAGATATGGATCTATTTCCAGCCTTCTACAGGTTGACATCCAGTTATGTCAGCACCATTTGTTGAAGATGCTTTCTTTTCTCCATTGTACAGTTTTGGCTTCTTTGTCGAAAATTATATGTTTGTATGTGTGCGAATTAATGTCAAGGTCTTCTATTTGATTCCATTGGTCCACATGTTGGTTTTTATGCCAGTACCAAGCTGTTTTTGTTATTGTAGTTCTATAGTAGAGCTTGAAGTCAGGGATTGTGATGCCTCCAGAGATTGTTTTATTGTACAGGATACTTTTGGCTATCCTGTTTTTTTTGTTTTTCCATATAAAGTTGAGTAATATTCTTTCCAAGTCTGTGAAGAATTGTGTTGGTATTTTGATGGTAATTTTAGGCTACTGAAGTTTTTAAATTCTGTTTTTATTTCTAGTTGATTTTTTTCAGTATTTCTTTGTCTTTAATGAACTTAATTTTCAAATCCTAGATTGTGCTCATCATTTTATTAAGCTATGTATTTCTGTTTTCATTCAGGAATTTTTATTTTTGTCTTTTGAGACAGGGTGTCTCTGTGTAGCTTTACACCTTTTTTCCTGGAACTCACTTGATATCCCAGGCTGGCCTTGAACTCACAGAGATCTGCCTGCCTCTGCCTTCTGAGTGTTGGTATTAAAGGTGTATGCCACCACCGCCTGGTAGGAATTTATTCTTATACTCTTTAATTTCTTTGAAGTATTTTGTTCTTTTTAAAATATTCTTAAAATATTTAATATTTTTGATTGATCTTTCAAATTCTGTGTCCTGGGTTGTTTAAGGAATTCTTATTAGAGAAAATTTCTCCAGAACTAGCAGTGGTGGTGGATTTTATTACCTTAGCCTTTTCTCATTATTTTTCTGATTCTCAAATGTGATCTGGGCTTGTGGACTTCTTTCAGTGCTTGTCTTTAAATTTTTTGCCTGCCTCAGTGTGGGCTCCTGCAGACACTGTGTGTGAACAAAAAGATGTCACAGGTGTTGACATCCTGGGAACTTCATTAGGTGAGGCCTGTGTAGGAGCAATGTGAACAGAGCAAGGTCTGGGAATGTGGAAAGGCAGTAGGGACTAATGAGGTCTGTGTACATAAATTTTATTGCTTGCAGCTTCTGGAATTTGGTCCTTATACTGAAAAAAAATAGCAACTATGATATAACCTTTTTTTAAGGTAATAATGTTAACTATTTTTCTCATTTATGTGACAAACATATGACAGAAACCACCTAAGGGAGGAATGATTTATTGTGGCTCCTGGTTTCTCAGATTCTCATCCATGGTTCTTTGGTCCATTGATTATGGCTCTGGTTAGTCATAGTTGATTGGCAGTTGGAGTGTGTAAGAAAGAAGTTGGTCAACTTATGGTGAGTGGTAGTATTAGGGGAGCAAGGGAGTGTTGAGGAAGCATAGCCCTCAAAGGCACACCCTCACCAGCCTACTTTCTCCAACTCAGTTCCATCTTCTAAAAATATATTGGAATATCTCTAACAATAATGCTGCCACCTGATCCTGAGAATCCAAAACAGGTGTCCAAGAAGCACTTTTATTTAAATAATTTAATTTCTTAATTATGTGAAAGATTTGGTTATATGTCTACCTCAGAATAAACATATTTTAAATCTCTTTTGATATATTTTGTTTAATTACCTTTTAATTTCTATCATTCATCTTGTTTCACTGAATTTTATCCAAAAAATATACTCTCTATTAGGTCTCTGTCTTAGATACTAATTTTTTTATGTCTTAATCAATACTCAGTTTATAATATTTCAAGCCATTTATCAACACGGACTACTTTTCTTGTTTTAGTAGTATAGATATAATATCTCTAGAAAATACATCTACTAGTATTAGATTGTGTTATTTTCTCACTTGGTCTTCATTATCTCAACATTTATTTTTAAGAAGGCATTATGACAAACCCCTGTAATCTTAGTATCCAGGAGGCAGAAGTAAGAGGATTGATGAAACTTAGGAGCCAGACTCATCTCTACTCTGAGTTCTAGGAAAACCAGAGTTATGTAGCAATACTCTGTCTGAAAATAAGAGCAATAATGTTGAATGATTTACTTTGCAAAATGTTGTCTTTTATTTTTCATGAACATCAATCAATGGAATTCCTTAGATCACACCTTTGTGACACATGTATGTGTATTGACATACCCATTCTCTCTAGCTATGGATTTTAGCTTTTTCTGTGCAGCTTAGGCATCTCAGGGTCTTTATACTTCTGTTACATACAGGATTTTTGAAGTGCAAAGGATTTTCTTGAATTACCAGGAAGTAGGGTTAAACCATTTATATTGAAGACACTCTTAAAATTTCCATAGCTTTATTAATTTCTTAATAACTTCAAGTATAGTTAGTGAATAATCATGTTTTAGTTAGGAAACTGATACCATTCCTGCCATGAAATGTGACAAGGATACTAAAATTCTGTATAAATAAAGCCTAGCTGAGTCTGGTGGCACAGGCTATGATGGTAACTATTTTGGAGGTTGAGACAGAAAGACTACTAATTCAAGACCTGCTTACACTACAGAGTAACCACAAGAGTAGCCTGGAGACCCCATATTATAATAAATATTTTATTTAAAACATGACCAATGTTATAGCTCAGAGCTAGCATGCTTCCTAGCATGCACAAAGCCCTAGGTACAATTCCAAGCAACACAACAAAATAAAAATCATCTCTCCTTCACTGCTCTTGTTTTCAAAAGGATTTTTATGCTAGTGTAGACTCTCAGAAACAAGCTTACTGCTTGTTCCTCCTTTCTCTTCAGAATACTAACATTGTACTCTAAGCAAGTTTGTGGTCAGAGGCAAAATCTACTAATATCAACAAAGTCTTAGCCTTATGGCATGCTAATAATCTTAACTATAAATATCTTTGCCTGTTTTACATCAAAGAATCATTCTAGAGTTATAGGAATGTTCCAGTATATTTCTGTATGTATCTAAAACAGCATATTGTTATTTCATGTTTAAAATGAAACAAAACATGTAGATCTCATCCATTTATCTGTTGCTGGGCGATCCCTGTTGGGGTCCTGTTTTCTAGGTAGCCTCCCTGGAGTTGTGATTAGCAGTCTAGTCATCCATATCTAGTATGCTCCTATGAGTGAGTAAGTACCATGTTTGTCTTTCTGAGTCTGGGTTACCTCACTCAGGATGATTTTTTCTAGATCTATCCATTTGCCTGCAAATCTCAAGATGTCATTGTTTTTCTCTGCTGAGTAGTAATCCATTGTGTGTATTACCATATTTTCTTTATCCATTCTTCAGTTGAAGGGCATCTAGGTTGTTTCCAGGTTCTGGATATTACAAATAATGCTGCTATGAACATAGCTGAGCATGTGCCCTTGTGGTATCAGGCCCTCTGGATAAGTGAGATAGTTGATTAGCTTGAACTGTTTGGGAGGCGACTAGGCTGTGGGACTGGGACCTATCCTAGTGCATGAGCTGGCTGTTTGGAACCTGGGGCCTATGCAGGGACACTTTGCTCAGCCTGAGCAAAGGGAGGAAGGGACTGGACCTGCCTTGAATGAATCTACCAGTTTTAGTTGAATCCCCAGTGGAGTCCTTGCCCTGGAGGAGATGGGAATGGGGTGTGGCCTGGGGGGAGGGTGGGGAGGCTGGAGGAGGGAGTACAGGGTAATCTGTGGCTGATACATAAAATTAAATTAAATTATAAAATAAATTTTAAAAAATTGACAATAAAACTCACAAACCAAAAAACAAACAAACAAACAAACAAAACAAAACAAATGAGCAGGAAAACCCAGGAAGAACATTAATTTGTTTCCATAAGGTGGTTTTTCTGATCAGATTTCAAATCATGTACATATCGAAATCTTCTAACCAGTATTTGCAAAGGAAATCCTAATATAGAATATAGGGCAGGTTGTGTCTGAGAGATATACAGGTCAGAAAAGGTGCTGAGTTCTTTCCTCCTACCATGTTATCCCTTAGACAGTACTCATGGTATGCTATAAATATTTGGGGGCACACTTTAAATCATGGTCAATCCAAATCACAGTTTTATTCTTCTTCATATAGTTGCCTTTTGGGTTGCTCCTTCCATATTTAACCTGAAAATTAGGTGGATCTAACCATATTTGGAAAAGGGGCTTTCTTAGGAATAATTGAAACTAAAAATATCAAGATGTCATCCTCTTATCATGGTGGACTTTAATTCATTCAAGTGACCTCATACAATTCAGGGAAAAAATGGCATACCATAGAGAGAAGAGTGAGATAGTTGAGGATGCAGGCAAGAACTGTCATCATGTGAACACAGGTCAAGGGATACATATATTTACAATGAGCTAGAAGATGCAAACAGATATTCTGTATAGAGTCTGTTATCAAAAGTTCATGGAGAGAACCTGTATCTCTAAAGACTAATTGACAAATTAGAAATGCAGTAATACGTCTCTGGGCCTCCTTGTCTCTGGTTCTTTCTGTTAGTTTGCCTTGTTCGACTTCAATGTGATGGTCTTTGTTTTATCTTATTACATTATATTTTATTTTTTACCTTTTAATTTACCCTTTGTGGTTTTCATATAGTGCATCTCAATCCCATTCATCTCCCTGTCCCTTTGTATAAACTCTGCCCTTAGATCCTCCCCACCCCCAAAATAACATAAAATTTAAGAGAAAAGAAAAAAAAAGTAAAAAGAACAACCTCATCATGGAAGCTGTAGTGTGACACAGTGAGTCATACAGTAAACACTTTAGCTTAAGTGTTCATTGCAAAGAGTCATTGGTCTGGTTTCAGACCTCTGGTTTCTGCTACACTGTCTATACTGGGCTCTCACTGGTACTTCTCTTTGAAAACCTGTTTCATGGAGGTTCTGCAGTTTTGGAACTGCAGGACTGCTCCCTACATATGCTCTGCCAGATCATACATGGAGTGGATGTTGGGGGGGATGGCACAACTCATGTCCCTGGTTTTGCATCTGGGTAGTTAAAGGAATATTTGGCCCATGAACTCTTACCCATCCTCACCACCAGGAGGAGCTCTCCAACACTGCCCCAACTACTTCACCCTGAGTAGCAAGGAGTAAGGGGCTGGCCTGTTCTGTGTTCATGTCTTCAGGGCCAGATTGCTCACACTTACACTGCAAGTACCAGCTCTACTGTGTTGCCCAGGCAAGATGCAAGGGTTACTCTCCTGAGTCCTGTAGTTGATGAGGGGCAGGGGCAGCTTTCCTGCTCTCATGACTTCAGGGCTAGCTATCCAAACTGCCAAAAATGATGAAGGGTTGGTATGGGGGAGGGCATCTCATCCCACCCCATACCACCATATGACAGATAAGGGGCAGTACCAGATCACCCAAGGTCACATTCTCCAGGCTGGCTGATCCATGCTCCAACCAACAGGATCAGCTTTACTGTACAGTAGAAGTGCAGGGTCTGCTCTCCCAAGTGCTGTAGTTGGTGGGGGCTGGGTCAGCTCTTTGCTTGCTGCATGTGGCAAGGAGTGAGGGGGAGGGCATCTTTCCCTCACCCATGCCACCATATATGACAGACTCACAGAGGAATGGGGTGGGACCAGCTCTTCCACTCTCATTCTCTCAGGACCAGCTTGCCCAAACCCTTGTGAAAAGGGTCAGCTTTATTGTGCTGCCTAGGCAAGGTGTAGGACTTGGACCAACTCTCCCAAGTGCTGCTGACAGTTAAGGGTAGTGTCAGTTCTCCTAGTATTGAAGTCAGTGAGGGGTGGAACCAACTCTGTGTAGTCCTATCTATTCAGCTTTGGATGGTAACAGGAGACACAGACATCATCACAAACATAGGCTACAGCAAGGCCACAGACCCAGACATGGACCTTGGCAGCAGCCCAGACCAGGACATCACTATGGCCCAGGGTGGCTAGCCAGCTACCCACCTCAACCCAATCTTCATCACTTCAACATCCCAGAACAACTGTATCTCTCTCTCTTTCTGCCACACCCCACCATATATTTGCTCACCATAATAGTGCCCAACCATCTGCTTCTGTGATTTCTTCTAGCTGCCCTGGGAAGGCCTGTGTGGATCTTCTTCTCCCACTCAGGCATAATGACATTGGGCAGGGTCCTGTTTTCTCCTTACCACCAGAGACTGGCCACCTTGGGCATATGTATATCTATCTATCTATCTATCTATCTATCTATCTATCTATTTATTTGTGTTTTGCTGTTATCTCTTAGAAGCCTGATCTTTCCTAATGACAGACCAAAAGGGTGTGGGTCCAGATGAAGGTGAGTTGGGGAGGAATTAGGAGGAGGAGAGGGAGGGGAAACTGTATTCAGATACATTACTTGAGAAAAGAATCTGTTTTCTAAAGGCTGATTACCTTATCTTTGGCTAGTTTTAGCTTCTTGAACAGCCATTCCTTTTACACCTCTATGTCAGAGCTAAAAATCCTTTAACTAATAAATGAAATCCTTTTAAAATCTGTTAACCTAGAGGACCACTAGCTTCTACCAAACAAAACACTAACAATGTAATCAGATACACCTATGACTGTAGTATCCCTTCCCCATCTTGCTATAAAGGCATCTCTGATGCATCTATTGTTTTATTTTAAAATTATCTTTATACATGTTATGTTTGTGCACGTTTTATATGTGTTCTTTGTTCTATAAAACAACAACTAAGAGGAATTGCCATCATATTGGAACATGGAATTGGTCATAACATGTCTGTTATGCTATGCCATGTTTACTCACATTTGACTCCAGGATAAACCCTCCCTAGTTTAAGGCGAGAGCTATAATATATATGTAACATAGAAATGTATACATAGAAAACTTGTATTTAAAGGGCTTTAGAAATGATGATACTTTTAAATTAATCATAGAAAGCTTTGCCACCAAAAAGAATGTGGCTTGGAATTTACCTCTTGTTCAATTGCAGCCTAATTTTGTGGAGATGGTTAATCTAGATTGTCAACTTGACAGGATTTAAAATCCATGGAAACAAATTTCAGGCATGACAAGGGGGGTTAACTGGATTTGGTTAAATGAGATGGGAAGATCCATCCTGAATGTCAGTATCAACATTCCCAGGGATGGACTGAATAAGGAGAAACTGTGGTGAGCACATGCACTCTTTGCTTCTTCCTCTTGCTGTGGAAATGTTACTGGCCTCCTAATGCTCCTGACACCATGACTTCTGTGATAAGATAGATGTAACTTTTAGATAAAACAAAATAAAATCCTCCCACCCTTAACTCTATAGTCAGATACTTTGCCAGAGCTATATAATTAATGTAGAAATTTTGTACAGAATTTCAGGCTAGAAAAGCCATAGCATGATGAAAACCTAGCTAAATTGGTCATTCTGGCTGGAATTCAAGGACAGGAATGCTGAGAAACAGACAGTGCGGCCCTGGCACTTGAGTTTTCAGAGGAGAACCCAACTTAAATCAGGAGTGGATGCAGAAGGCATTCATGGTATATTCTGACAAAGAATCTGTGTGCATTTGCCTAAGTCTTCAGAACTTAACTCTGATGACATTAGCAATAGTAGACTAACATCTGTGATACAGGAAGTGTCAAAAGAGAACAGCATTCAATCTGTGACATGGATACTATTCACTGACATTTTCCAAGTGCAGGAAGTAGAATAAACTAGTACAAAAAGGTGTCATTTGAAGAAAAATAAAGAGAGTAGAAAGTTGCAGATGGCAATGTGAAAATATCTGTTACTTCTAAACTGATTAGGTTCCTTTTCAAGAGGAAGTTGACACTCCGTGTTAGCAAAACAGAGTTGTTCAGAGGATACACCCCACTCATCAGAAACTCCATCTTGTGAAAATGCAATTTCCTTTGAAAACAAAGACCTTAAAGTGAGAAAAATACTGAAAAATATTTGTCCTGAGGAACATCTACCCACAAAAGTGTTTCCCAAAGTTGTCACAGAAACTGTTAGACCTATAGTCTGAGAGAGATGGCATCCTTCCTAAGTTTACAGCAGAATGTGGTAGCAATGTCCAGATGACACTGGCCTCACAGAAATGAAAGATACAGAACTTAGGGGGTCATGTATTCTTATGCCAGCGTTCTGGACAGCCATGTATCAAAAGATCATAGGCTCTTCAAGGAGGATCTAAGAAGATGCTACAAAGGTGAATTTATATAAGTGAAAGATAAGTTGCAATTCGGAACCCAGAGTACTGGAAGTGCCAGGATCATCAGATATCTGAAGAATAAAGCTACATGTAAGGAATGGAATTGGCCAAAGATTAAGGTTATGTGTGCAGAAGGTAGAAGAGAGAGAAGAATAGAGTTATCTAAGCTCTTTGCAATCCAGACAATTTCATAATGAGTCTCAGGCACCAAACATCAATCTGTAGGTTCTGATATTTTCTTCTTGCTTTGGTCTGATCATTCCTTGCTATGTTATCATTCTCCTCCTTTAGAATGAAATTGTTTGTATTGTGTCATTATATATTAGAAACAAGTAATATTTTTGATTTTGTAGGATCTCACAATGAAAATCTTGCTTTGACTCTTAGATGAGACTCACTTTAGACTTCTGAACTGTATTAGCTTAGTTTTATGTTGCTTGGTAAAAATTCCTTCACAAAAGCAATTTGTAGGAGAAAGGATTTATTTTAAGTCACTGTCACAGATTATAGTCCATCAAAGTAGAAAGGCCAAGGCAGCAGGAACTTAAAGGAACCAGTCACATTCACAATCCAGAGCAGAGCTAGAACGAATGAGTGCATGTCTTCACTCAACTAAGTTTCTCTAATATTGCACAGTTTAAGATAATCTTCCTGGAGAATGGTACTACCAAATATAAGTGGGTCTTCCTATGTCAACAAATACAATAAAAACAATCTTCAGCAGACATGCTTACAGGCCCACCTTCTCTAGATAATCCTTCCTTGAGTCTGAATTCCAAAATGATTCTAGTTTATATCAAATTGGCAGCTAAAATCAATCATCACAATCTGTTGGAATTAATAGGCCCTGGGGACTTTGAAGATGGATTGATTGCATTTTTCATTGTGAGGTAGAAAGAGACTGTGGAGGCAAAGGGTAGAAGGTTACAGCTTGAAGGTGATGTGTTTATGTATGTCAAATCAACAATAGGTTAGTTGTGAGGTTTAATCTTGACTACCAACTTCATAGAATTGGGAATGAGAATCACCATGAGGTCAGATCTCCAGATATGCTTGGAAGGATATTTACAGAGAAACAAACTATAGTGAGTATAAAATCCTACATTCGAATGGTAGTTTTCCATGTCCTGGTTCCCTGACTGAATATAAAAGAAGAATAAATCTGATCTGAGCATAGGCAGTCATCATTCTTTGTGTCTTGACTCCACTAAATGTTTCCAGCTCCTACCCTCACACTTCCCCACCATTATTGACTATGTCCTCACAGTGAGAGCCAACCTAATCTCTCTTTCCTTCCTGTTCCTTTTGTCAGGAGGTTTCTGAAAGTAGAAATAAAGGTAAATAATATATCTGATGATAAGGTTTTACTTCATTACTAATGACTTACATGGATATCAGCTTGTATTTCCAGCACTGTATGCTTTTTGTAGTGCGCTTGATTTCAAGATTTGAAAGGCAAAAGTGGTAAAAAAAATAATAATAAAAATAAATAAATAAAATAAAATAAATAAAAAAAAACCTTCTACTTTAGCTCACTCAATTTGTGGTGGTGTATCTCAGTAGTCACAGATACTAATAATGATGGTTAAAATTACTTCTGCAAATGAATTTAGTAGTATTCACTATTAGCACCCCAGGTACTATAAAGACCACAAAATGCAGTAGCACAACAAAACAATTTATATGATCACTAATTGAAACTGTACTTACACTAATCCAGAAAAAAACATCTATAGCCTCTGATATTGGTTCAATAACTTTTGAAAATATTCTCAGGTTATGGTGGTAAAGAAAACATAAGCTTTCTGCTCTTATGAGATTTATGTTCTGAAGCACCTCATTAAATAGTATTTTATCAAGATAATATATTTGAAATTAAGAATGATATTTAAAAGAAATTGACATACACAGTTAACATATAGAACAAAATCTTGTAAGCCACCTTCATCATATCATATGACTCTTTTGTAAGTCATAAAGGTCTTTTTATATATAATCAGTAAAATGTGTAGTTCTATGTTACTTAGAGAGCTCCATGTGTTAGCAATTTCATTATCTATTCCATTATTTTGTGATTAATTACCATGTCTTCAGGAAAGCAAAATAGAAAAATAAAAATTAAAACAAAGCAGATGAAAATTAAATGCTAAAATGGATGAAAATAAATATTTAATGGTTTGACTAAGTGTTAAGATTATTAGAAAAATGCTGAACTGAGAGTTGTCCAAAGGATATTTTAAGCTTGCTTTCTTTTTTCTTCATGCCAAGCAACCTCAGGCAATCAGGACTCATGAGTTTTCATGATGTGAACTGTGAGGCCATAACTTAGTAAACTAAAACACAGCATATGGCAATTAGTAGCATGTGGTTTCCTTTAAGCTATCCATTTGGCCAGTGTCACAGGAGCACCTAAATTCCTTAAGCTTAGGAAAATTTAGTATGATGGAGAAGATCCAAGTCAGAGAAGGGCAATGCAGGGGAGATTTCTTCAATGTACACTAAGACTTAGAAGACAGACAGGCAGCAAGAGCTAGTAAACAATAGAAGGCAATCCTTGAAGAGCAGAAGCCAAGGAAGAGGGTATGTTATCCAAAGAAGTAAAATTCTCAATCCCAAAGGCTATGCAAAAGTTCCTCTTACCCATTACCTCTGACAGCTTGAATTTTACCAAGTTTATATAGCAATGTCTTGATGTGTGTTCTGTTTGGAGAAGCTGAGTAACTTGGAATTGTTATCCTGCATTTACATTCTAGAAGATTACTTTTAGTTAGATTATATAAAAACACTTTATACAAGGAACCTGAAAAACATCCTTTAGATATTAATATATAATTGCTAGTGAAATAATGTCTGTAAAGGAATTCTTCTATTCTGTCATCGTTTGCCAAAAATGTTGTCTTTCTTTTAGAAATGTGTTGTAGTATTTAATTTTCCACTAATGCTTATGTAAGTGCTGGGATATAGGCACATGATTTTAGATGTTTTTTAAAACTTAGTTACCAGGCTAAAGCTGTACTTCAGTTAGAACAGTGTCTTCCTAACATATGTGAAGCTCTGGGTTCATATCCAGCCTTCCAAAAGACCAGGCATAGTGACACAAGC
Organism: Onychomys torridus; assembly: GCF_903995425.1. Classification (NCBI taxonomy): domain Eukaryota; kingdom Metazoa; phylum Chordata; class Mammalia; order Rodentia; family Cricetidae; genus Onychomys; species Onychomys torridus. The sequence continues at coordinate 52,143,786 of NC_050444.1, forward strand.
CTGTAATCTGACAAATTCAAGGCCAAATTGACTACATATGAAGTTCAAGACCAGCTTTGATTACTTGAGACTCTGTCTTAAAAAATTGTTGGATAAAAACAAAGAGTTCATTTATAAGTAAATTCTGATGATTGAGTTTTAATCATTATCAATAACACTAAGCAAACGGACACCTGCAATATAGCCCAATAGTGTTGAGAATACCATCATCTTTTCAATAACTCCAAACCAAGAAATTTAAGACTGAAGACTTCAATTCCTCTTCTTACTCTTCTTTGTTACTAATTCATAAAACAAACTTGGAAATTTTGATACAGTGTTATTTCCTGACACTGTATGTATTGGCCACTGTGCTAAGGGATTTCTAAGCCTTTCTTTTCGTCCTCACAATGACTTTGCTAGATTATCTGTTCACTCTTTATCTTCCACTGCAGCTATCTGTCCTAAGATACAATCACCTTCTTAAATTGACATCTGTGTTTATGAAACCTGTTTATTTTACTGCTATTTTATTTAATAATGGGAACATTATCACAGCACACTACATAGAAGGTGATGGAAACAATAGCTTATAAAACACTGTGTACATATATAGTGCTGATAACTTTCTGATGGCCTTATTTCATAACTTCAGTCAGAGAAATAAAATTACTTACATTCCTCAAATGAAATAAACACAGAAAAATCATTTATATTTGTGGCACTCTCAAAGACTGCCTATGGTTCTTATTTTATTCCATTTTGTGGTTTAGAAAGCTGACTTGCATGCTAATGATATTGAGAAAGCAGTTCTTAGTGTCTTTTAGCCTTCTACATTCATTACTGATTCAGTATTTTTGCCATGTTTTCTTTTATTTTCAGCTTTGATGACCATCAACAAAGATCTGTGCTTTAAAGGATCATAAGTACAATTGTGCAATTAAATGTCTCTATCCTGAAATCCTTTTGATTGGCATTAGTTTTTAAGGGTTCTGATTGTTAGGATATCTGCTTATAGATTACAACATTATTTACTGTAAATTTGTTACCCATTTGTTGGATTTAGTTATAAATCATACTATTGTAGTTTAGACAAGTGACTTATAAACTCTAGGGAAGATAAACCCCCTCCTTACTCTATATTAATAAAAACATATGCTCGATTACAGAGCAAGATGTTTTTGTAGGAAAGAAAGTAGAGAATGTTTAGATTGTGTTACATAATTAAGCATCAATATTTGATAACTATGTGTGATACATACAATTTTCACATGTATATGTATGTGTTCATATATATAAAGCAATCCTGTATCCTATAAAAATGCTAAATATTATTTCCTTACTTAAGTTGAATGTCTATTTCCTTTAGTCATTAAATTATTTAGTAGTGAAAATCAAATGTTAATCTCATTTAAACAAGTTTAATTAGCTCTCTCTATAAAATCAGAATACTAAAAAAATAAAATAAATGTCTATCCTGTGATCAGAATACTGTGTATTGTGGTGTGTAAACACATGACATATCTTTAGGGAATATATCTGTTGGGGAGAAAAGCCGAACACATGAAATTCTCTCAATATCAACCCTGATCTGCTTAAGGGGCCCCAGCAATAGGATCAAGATCCATCCCTAGTGCATGAACTAGCTTTTTGGAGCCCACTACCTATGGTGGGACACCTTGCACAGCCTTGGTGAAGGGGGAGGGGCTTGGACCTGCCTCTACTGAATGTACCAGGTGCTTCTGACTAACTCATGGTAGACCTTACTTCACTGCAAGAGAGAATGGGGGTTGGTTGGCTGGGAGAGTTGTGAGAGGAGGGAGGAAACGGAGATCTGTGACTGGTATGTAAAATGAATAAAAAATATTCCTTAATAAAAAAATAAATAAATAAACTTGATAATAAAAAATGAATAAATAGTAGTTCTAATTAATTTGCTCCTAATTGACAAGTCCACTGTTAATTGGCTAGCTTCTCTTGTTTCACAGAATACATGAAAAACTACAATGTATTCAGGAAACAATAAAGAAACTACTTGTCAAGGACTGGGATTAGAAGGCTAAGGTGGAGTCAGTGGATAAGGCAAGGTAGGGTTTTGGATGAAGTACTGGGTGGGATGGTTTTCATTTAACTTCCAATTAGGGAAATGAGCACACTGCTTTAGATATGAATGCACTGTTTAAATATCTGTAATGATGAATTAATGTTTCTATTTCCATAAAAAGACACCATGACCAAGGCATCTCCTATAAAAGGAAGAAATTAATTGGGGGCTTGCTTAGACATTGAGAGGGTTTGTCCATGATCATCATGTCAGGGAGCATACAGGCATGTGAATGGAGCAATAGTTCAGAGCTTTACATCCTTATCCTCATGCAGCCTTCAAACAGAGAAAAGGGGGAGAGAAAGGGAGAGAGGATCTAGCCTAGGATTCGAAATCTCAAAGCCAGTGACTTACTTTGTCCAACAATGCCACACCTACCACAATCAGGCTCCATCTCTTACTCCTTCCCAAAAAATTCCACTAATTGGGGGCCAAGTATTCAAACATATGAGCCTACTGGAGACATTCTCATTCAGTCCAACACACACACACACACACACACACACACACACACACACACGCAAACACACACAAACACACACACACACACACACACACACACACACTCACACACAAGTGTGAACTTAAACTTGCTTCCTATAAAATGGTAACATTTGGAAGAGAAAGGTGGAAAATTGAAGTTGATTATAAACATTGTCTAACTTTACAACTCTTCTGAAAGCCAGAATAGAAGAAAAAATTTATTTTCATCAAATACTAAAAATTTCAAAAACTTCTGTAAATACACATATTTCCAGTGATATGTATGTGTGGCAGACAGACACTTTATTATGGGAGATGGGGAAAGGAGAGCCAAAACAAGTTAGGAAACTATGTTGTGGCAATGTACAGTTGATTTTCATGGTGAAAGACTCAAATGGATTATTCCAGTGACTAGATTAAAAGAAGCTCATGTGTGCATGCTTGTGTGTATGTCTACAAAATTGGCAGTCACACACACACACACACACACACATACACACACACACACATGCAATTTACTATTTATAAGCAGTGGTGCATAGAAACCAGCCTATGAAAAAGAAAGCTTGGAAGATGTGTAACAAAATTGGGATGAGGAAAAAAAACCAGAAAAGTCAACAGAGTCAAATTTATAGCCTAAGAATATGGAATACAGAATCTACCCCTCTACTTCTTGCTTTTTCCAATCTGCTTCACACATTTAATCACATGCCAATTCATCCCACACATGTAAAAATAGACGCCTTTCTTTGAGTAAGTCATTTTATATGAAGCATTTGTAAATGTTTAACATTGTCAAAAATTATTAAGTGTTATTGCTCAGTTTAATGGGATCTGGACTTGTCTGATGTGTAGTTCAAAATAGGCAAGTAGTAATGGAGAGACAATGGAAAGCATTTTAGCTCCCTTGAGCATTTTCTGCAAATACTGACAGAACTGGTAATACACTATTATAACAAAATAATATAAGTAGAAAGTTTGCTCAAATACAGATTCAAAAGAATACTTGTCTTGAGTTATAAGTATCATGTGCTGGTCTTCACAAATGATTTTGGATAAAAGCAGCTACATGTCTAAGAGGATACATTTATTATACTCAATCTCAAATCATTCATGTTTCTTAGGAAATTCTTTAAAAGTAAATAGCTCTGCAGAAAGTTTAAATATTTTACATTTTATTTTCCATCATAATGTTCTATTCCCTTTCTTTTTTATGAGAATATTCTCTGAAAAAAATTAGAATAACACATCTACATATAGTATGTAGTACATATGTATATACAAAACCCATGAAGCCTCTATTTATCTTAAAGTTTGTATATACAGGATGAATTCTGTGAGTCACATACTTAAGCCTCCAGGTCAGCCAACTTTTCTTCTACTGTATGTCTGAATATCATGTCTCTGTTGTGTCAGTACTGTAATTGACCTATTAAAATTATTAGACAGTTGAAACTCATTCTCTCGTTTCCATAGCTGTTGTATTTTCTCTAAAGAATATCCTTTAATTTCCTCCCTCTTTCACATCCTGTGCATGACTGAAGTTCAAAGGCTGAGAAGTGATTCCCTGTATACTTTGAGTTTCCAAGGTATCATTTATTTGATGTGTTGTGTTTACTCTGCTCTTTATGATTTTAAATATTTAAAGTTTTTTTGTTATTTATTTTCTTTTACCCATTTTTTAAAACATTTCCAGCTTAAGGTTTGGCTCTCAGTATGCTCTTTATCCTTTTATCCATTGTTATCATTCATTCATTACTTATTCCACATCAAGTAATATTCAAAATACATCTAGTCTGTTTTTTATTGTTTCTTAACTTTGCCTTGGTTGCCAATGGAGCCTGCTACTATATCTTAGTGTGGTCTGAAAGTACAGGCTCATGTCAGCTGTCTTTGACCTAAAGTCTTGGTTCAATACTTACTATGTGACGCCACCTGTTTACTTAATCATCTCTGTCTCAGTTTCTCTTCCAAATGGAAGCAACAATAGTATATTTGGTATTGTGCCAAGAGGGAATAATACGTGTGAAACACTGTACTTCATAATCAATGAAGATTTCTTTCCAGTTTCTGTGTTTTACTAGCACTTACATTTTCTTAACCTCCACGTAACAATCTTTAATAGATAATTACTCACATCATTATTATTAGAAACAACCTACTGCTCTAAAAAGATTGCAAGCCTCCTATGAATGCAGGCTCCATGTTCTGTTTTATAATAGTATGTGACAGACATTGGGAAAATAACACAGCAGAATATTTGTAAATTGATATATTTAAATCATCTATGCTTCTTTAAATTACACCAATAAATTATGATTTCCCTGCAAGTTGCAACATTTATTATGAGTGTCAAGATTTTTCCTATTAATTCCATATTAAATTGAGAACTCATAAAACTATCACTTAGAGAGTTGATGAAGCACAGCAGAAAAAAAAAGAAAATTGAACATACCAACATCATAAAAATCATTTTATTTTTCCTTTATCATGTAATCTCCTTGTCTTTCTACAATATAGAGGAATAAAACAATTTAATACATGCTTCCATACTTTTTTGAATAAACCAGAATTTAACAATATACTATTTTAATATTATACAATACCTTCTGTTTTCCTATGTTTATTGAGCTTTGTTTACTCAACTGTGTTTTGTGAAACCAGCAACTGCCACAGTGTCTCAGTGAGCATGTCTATACAATGCTGAAGCTATTCCTGTATAGCTTCTTGATACACATAAAAATGTCAGCATCTTATAACTTTTACCTGCACAAACATATTTTAGGAAAGATTTATGTTTAAAAGTATTGCAGATATGATGCTAAAAATAGAAGAAGGCATTTTTAATGTAATCTCTTCAAAATGAGATGCAGATAAAATACTAAAGCTGAATTTTCCATATAAAATATGTAATGTGTTAGCAGTTGAAATGAATTATAATTTGTCAAATATTAAACTCTAAAAATCTTACATTGCTTTAATAATATATATTCACAATATAATTATGCAGTTTGATATGATAGACATTTTCAAATACCATTTTGCATTCCTTGTGAGTCATCTTTTGTGTTGTATCTATACATATTATCACCAGTTTTTTGTTGTTTCCAGTGAAGCCATTTATTTGCAAATGACAGACAGTACCTAGACAATTCTTTCCCCTAGTCAGCTTTATTAAATTATGATGTTTATAGATTAGTATGCTATGAACTATCCGGCTTCAGTTGATTTTCAGTATGGCATCAGTCTCAACTACTTCTGTCCCAGCTGCAGGATTAGAATAGCTGTTGTCTGCACTAGGTCCTCACTATTCCAAAGTCAATCCAGATTTCCCACAGAGGTGCACATGGCCTTAGGCAAATCATTAGAATCCCCTTATTCTCTGATCTTCATTTATAAAATTGGAAATAAATGACCTTCTTCTACCTACCTATCAGATGAAATGAGGTAATAGTCTTGAGAGTGCTTGGAAAACAACTGGTCTTACAAAACATGATGGAATATTCTAAAAGCTCTAAGCACATAATTCACGTATAGAAGCTGTTAAAGTCCAAATTTCTGAAGTTCATGCTTCTACATAAAACAGTAAAACAAAATTAATAACTAAGTTATTAATTTTGAGTACCATGAAATTTATACTTCTTTATCATAAAAGTATTAAATACTCATGTTCTTATATAGCTATAATAGAAAGTTTAAATGGACACTTTTTTGTTTAGATGTTCATACTTAAAAATGTGTCAGAAGCCAGGATAAAAATTATGGGTGATCTTTCAATGACTTAGAAAGGAACAGACCACAGACAGAGAAAGCCTACAAAGTACTGATTACTTATAGACAGAGAAAGAAAGACCAAGGGTTACAATGGTCACTCAATGATTAACAGAACTTGCTTATTCTTGCAGAGGACCCAAATTTAGTCCCCAGAACCCATATGACAACTCACAAGCATTTGTAATTCTAGCTCTATGGGAACAAGACATCTCTAGCCTTCATAGGTATTGCATGAAAATGCCTTCACTACAAACATCTTTTAAGCAATAAGAATGGTTTTTAAAAATATTTTTAAAAGGCAAACAGGGCACATTGACAGAATGGTCCTAAAAGAGGACAGAAAACAATAGCTGAGTGCATTGCTGTTGTGGAAAATTGCTATATTGCTTGAAAATAAGCACCAAATCAGCAAACTTCCACATGCCAAAAGCTTCTTATTTCTCCCTTTTGCTTATTTTCCTACATATTGAAATAAGACACATTAAAGAAATCTAGAAAAATTAAAAAGACTATGGTGATTCTTTTTGAAAGAGATTATGAAACAAGTCTCAGAAAAACAACAACAAAAAGATAATGATCAAAAGTTGAATGGAAGCCTATAGAAATAACTTTTAAGACTGTTAATCAGAAATAGTAAAGTATTTCCTCACTAAGGAAGATACTCATACTCTACAGAATATATTGAGTGGAAATCCAGGGTTAAATTAAGATATAAATGAGGTCACTTAAAGATAAAGAGCTAGAAAGATAAATATGAAGATAATTATACTCTGCATGAAATTGGTGAAATTATAATGTGATAGCCACTGGTACTTTTTTCGGAAGGAGTTCAACATTTGTTGAATAAGTAAAGTAATAAGACAAATAGTCGAACATCTGTGGTATTTATCCACCACAACTATGACGTGCATGCCATTGCATGTGCTGTGTTGTAAGCTTGGCTTGTCTATGTTGCTTCCTAGAGGCACAGCTGAGTCTAGGGATGGAATGGGATCCATGGAGTATGGGGGCAAGGGGAGATTTGTACTTGGAGAAAGTCTTCTGGGGAAGGGGGAAAAGAATGCTCACACTATAATTTCTTTTGTCACAATCACAGCAGAATTCTGAGGCGTCCAATAGAGATGTCATATCTAAATTTTATGTATTATTTTGTGCTAAATCTCATTGTCCATTTATTAGGTTAATAATGTTACCTAAAATTTATTTCCAATATTTCTTAGATGCAGAATTACCATTCTGAAATATTTCCAGTTCTGCTTTCTGTTTTGTTACGTATGAAATTTCTGTGTTATAAGCGATGGAAAGTCAAAAATAATAATATAAAAATTATTTGTATAATTACCAATTCTGAAGTTTTGAGGGGTAATTACTAGAAATTAGAGGTAACAATTTGCTTCCTTCTTTCACGGCAATAAGCAATGTACACTCATTTTTGGATATGAAGTAAATGACACAAAATCCAAAGTTATAAGAGAACTATATGCCTAGAGAGAGATAAAGTTAAAAGGAACTTATATTCTCATTTATAGTCACTTAAAACTCTGCCTACACCATCATGCCTTTTTTTCTGAATGAGCTAACTTTAAGGTTTTATGAATTCTTACAGAGTCTATCAGTAATTCAAAACACAAAAACCCTCAAAATTTATTCTTTTTGAAAAATATTTACTTTTTGTTACATCTAGTGATTTTTACAGAGGTGTTTTCCATTAGACATACATGCTTATAGGTGTTTGTGATGGAAGGACACCACTTTTCCATGGGAGATAAAAGGAAGAAACAACACAGCACAAAAGGGTGGCACTACACAGAAATGATGGTGGCCTCTCTCAGTGGGAAACACTAAGCTTTCTCCTTGACTAAAAATTCATTAAGTAGAAAAGTGTCAATATTATTTTTTTTACGTGTGTGTGTGTGTGTGTGTGTGTGTGTGTGTGTGTGTGTGTTTGTGTGTGTGTCATGGCAAACTCATGGAGGCCAGAAAATGAACTATGGTTCTCTTCATTAACTATCATATGGGATCCAGGGGTTGAATCCAGGTCCTTGAGCTTGGTGGCAAGTGGCTTCAAATTTTCTTTGAAAGTTTTTCTTATTTTTAAAATTGTTTTTTTCTACATGAATTATGATATACCTGGTTATTTTCTTCCTTTTTCATCTACTTGAACTTTCTACTGAAACAGCATTGACAGACTGACTTTCAAGAATCAACGTTCATAAATTTCATTCTAACTTTAGGATTCTTCATGATCATAGGTTTGTAAGCCAGCTTATCACAAAAAAAGAACCGGGTCTGTAAAGCAAATTAACTGGGGGCCAACTTTAGGCTTCCAATCTCATTTCCTTTGCACCTCAGCTTGGACTTAAGCCATCAGCACAGCAGGGGAAAAGCAATGGGTATGCACCAGGCCACCAACACTTCCACACAGAAGATGTGCAGAATGGCAGAGATAATGAATGTAATTAAAACAGCATGTAGCCAAGAAAAAATAATTAGTATATAAGTTGGATGGCTCTGGGAGGCCCGTGATATGCTAAAAAAGCATCTTTAATAGTTTTAAAGTAATTGAAACTAGTTTAATTTCCAAATAAGTGTTCATGTATCATAATATTTGATAAATGGATGTCCTTAATACCTATTTTTAAGTTTAAACTTAAAATGTTCTAGTTTTAACAATATCAGCTTCTAATCCTAGATTGCTTCAACTTATATTTGCAATGGCTTCTATAAATTATTTAATTAATGTTTTCAACTGAAAAGAGTAATATAAATGCCCTGTGGCAAAAAATAATAAACATGCCTAGAGACAAGACTTAGTAATTACAACTCAGATGTTAATACCAAATTCTAAATGTTTCATTGTAATCATTCAGGTTGTAGCATCTAAAGGCATTTTATTCCTGGAAGAAAAACAGGATGTGGAAGAGGACAGAAGAGCAGGAGAAAGAATGTCAACATATATATACATATGTATACATGTCTCACCAGTGTTATTTCTTTGAAATCATGAAAGTACAGTATGCTATTACAAACTTAATTATCATAAGTTAGCATATAAGTACATATTATACATATATTTCCCATTTTTAAATATTAAAGAAATAATAGTTATCATTGAATGCTATATTTTTACAAAATAAGAAATCTTGACTTTCCAAACCAAATCAGTATTTATTATTCATTTTTATACATTTTCTAGAGATGAATTTCAAATAACTTCTAAACACTTTTGTTAAAAATTTTGCCTATAGATTGTAATCTATAACTTTCCATACATCTCTATAACCTATAACTCTCTATAATCTGTGACTCTCAAACTCTATATAGAAGCTTCTTTTTTTGGTAGATGGTGATTAATATGAATGCCCACAACTTGTTACGTGCAGAGAAGAAGGGACCTGGGAGTACTCTGCTCTAAACGGGACATCTATAGCACCCCCACTTCCTCTGAGTCACCAAAATTATCCTGGAGAAGATAGAATGAATGTCTGGAGAAAAGCAGTATTTGCTGGACACAGTAGAACAGAGTTGCACATGAATACATGTCTGTGGTTGTACACACAAGACCAGCACAATATCAAGCCAGCAGAAATCCCAGTGTTGGTGTCTGTGGGACTTCAGAAGTCCCTCTCCCAGTTCTGGAGCTGTAGTCATTGATGGTTGCTGGGGTAGAGTCAGTTTTCTTCAGAAATTTGGGTCTTCAGAGGCTCCTCATACTCTACTAGATGGTCACCTATGCACATCCAAAAAGCACTAAGTGCAATCATGGTGATTTTAAAAAGAGTGCATGATGTTATAAAGGAAAACTCCCTGAGGGAATAAGAGAAAAAACAAAAGGGAGGAAATGGGGATAGATTTAATAACAAAATGCATATATGAAATTTAGAATCTATAAAATTAAAGCAAAATCCAAAACCAAGCAGTTTACGACTAAGGCAAAGTGCTATGGAGGAAGCACTGCTGGAGCTGGTTTTTCAGGCAACAGATCTGTAGATAGAAGTGAGCAGAGGAAGAATTTCAACAAAAGGAATAGCAAGGCAGGTGTGGGCCTTTACACCTTTCCAAATCAGCTTTTCTCCCAGTGTTAGTTATTTACATGCATACCAAATAAATCATTAGAATCCCAGCCTGTTATCAACAACATCTGACAGGCAGGGTTGGAATTCCCTCACAGGTTTGTCTCTAGGACCATTTATATTCTGATCCCAACTGCAGTTGAACAGGCAAGTGTTGCGAAAAGGCAGCATTGAAACTTGATGCCATACCACTTCTAACCTTGGTGAGATCCTAGAAGGAGAATCATCCCAGCCACTTAGACCATGTCAGTCTTACATCAGAGCCCCTGTGTACAACTGCTTGTTCTTCTGGTACTGGCACACTGTGTGGTTTCTACTATACCTATTTTGTCCCTATGCTGCAGCTGGAAGCACTTTATAGAAATTGGGAGTTGTATAGGAAACACAGAGCTACGCAACACACTCTTAAACTTCAGCCTGCAAGAAACCAATTCTTCAAGCTCTCAACCTATGCTAAAATCTGCTCACCACTATAGATATTTTCTACAATGGTACCCTCATTAAGTGGTTAAATACTATTATTGATACTTCTCACTAGAGGCAACTTTTTTGAAAACCCTCACTATATTTAGACCATGCTTATATGCAGACATAAATTAGAGGATCCTTTCCTTCAGGACCATGGTTTAAAGATATCCCAGTGGGTAAGGACAGAATCTAGGGGAGCCTTTGTTGATGACTGCCTAATTTATAAGACAAAATAAGTGTATTTGAATGCTTTCCAGATTCTCCTTTTCTCCTGCTCTAGGGGTTACTCTGGAGATTTAGTTGCTTTTGTACTGTTCTTATCTTGTCTGAGAAACAACTGGAATAAATATTCTCTTTGGGTATTATTTCAACTCTTAATCTATCAAATAAGAAATACACTTTATCCTTAGTCAACTTATGTCACAGCGACTAGAAAATGAAAACAAAACAAAAACATCAAAGATATCATAAACAGAGGAAAGCAGGATTTAAGATGCCAGGCAGAAAGGCCAAGAAGGGGCATCCTGTCCAATTCCACAAGCAGGATACTCTTTCACTACCTCTAGATGTTATCAGCATCTATTACCAGTATCTAGGTTGCTGCCAGTTCACATGAGCTTCCTAGATCTAGCCATCTCACTGCTCAAACATATTGGTTTGGAAAAATATTAAGTGATTGTCTAAGTTAGGGTTTCTATTGCTGTGAAGATATACCATGACCAAGGCAACCCTTACATTTAATTAGAGAGAGCTTACATTTCAGAGGTTTAATCTACTATCACCATGGCACATAGCATGCAGCACACTTGGTGCTGTAAAAGGGACTCAGATTTCTATATCTTGATCAACAGAAGGAGTCTGTCCCTCCTCACTGGGTTTAGCTTGAGCACAGGAGACCTTAAAGTCCACCCACCACAGTGACAAACTTCCTCCAACAAGGTTATACCTATTCAAACAAAGACCCTCCTCCTATTAGTGCCTTACAGGGGTCATTTTATTTCAAATCACCACATTCCATTCCCTGGCCCCCTTAGGCTTGTAGCCATACCATAATGCAAAAAAGTGCCTTCAGTTCAACTCCAAAAGTTCCTAAAATCTATAACACTCTCAAGTTTATTTAAAAGTCTAAACTTCCAAGTCTTCAGAGATTCATTCAGTCTCTTAACTATAATCCCCGATAAAGTCAAAATAAAAAAGCACATCACATACTTCCATCATTTAATGATACAGGATATATATTACCTTTCCAAAATAGAGGAAAGGAAGGTTAGTGAGGAACTACTGGACAAAGCAAGCCTGAAGACCAGCTGGAAAAACACCACACTTTGCATCTCTACATGTGATGTCAAAGTGCTTTTCACATCTCCAACTTTTTTCAGCGTTGTTGAGTACAACATACTTCTTTCATTTGGGCTGGTTTCACTCCCTGATAGTAGCTTTCCTAGAAAAGCATCCCATGGCTCTGGCATTTCTAAAATATTGGATTCTCCAAGGCAATCCAGGTCTCACCTTCCCAGTCCCAGTGGCTCTCAAGGCCTTCATTAGGGACATCCATGATACAAGCCGGACTTCAGAGGTTTTTCTTAGTCTTGAAGGAAGATTTCATAACCCCTTTCTTCTATTCTTGAGTCTAAGTCAAGACCCCTATGCCTGAAGCTGCTGAGTCTGCTGCTGGATGGTGCTGGAGCATGGTTCCCTAGTTCAATTACACCTTCACCAGCTTTCTGTTTTCAGTGGTTTCCTTCACTTCCTAAGCTTGGCTGTCCTGAAACACATTCTGTAGGCCAAGTTTACGTCAAACTCATAGATATGCCAGCCTCTTGTCTCTGCCTCTGGAATGCTAGGTTTAAAGGTATGCCCCACAACATGTGACTCTAAGCTATTCTTTCTTTTTTTTTTTTAGTTCCTTTTTACAAGTTGGAAAGTTAACTGGAAAGGATCTTGTACTGAGGTCACCACTCCCTTTGTTCCGTTTCTTAATCTGTTTATCTCCTTGAACACAAGACTTTGCTTCATTTCACTTCCTGGTGCTCCTTTTCTCATATTGTACATTTTGTATGTCTCCTTGTTCAGCTTACTCCTTTTCATTGTCTATTGTTATAGAAAAGACAATGATTTAGTAGGAATTATGTGTGGAATTTTTTTTTTTCTTGAGAGTCCAACTTCAACTCTTAAAATAATAGTTTCAGTATTGGGGTTATATCGCTATCAGGCTTCCTTGACTTTTAAGTTCTAATACTAATATTTTTATGTTTATGTCAATACTAATTGCCACTTTCAGTTTCACACAAATAATGATTTACAGATAGAATGGCAACCCATAGGTAATATGTTTAAGATTTTCCATTAAATTTTAAAGTTATTAAAACATGAAATTAACATTTTCTTTCATAGTTCTCAGATTTAATATACCCAAATGAAAGACCTGTCAAAAACGTGTTAAGACTCCCCAACTCCATTAATGAAATTATATTCATAAAACTTTGTAGAGATGTACCACATTGAAATCTTAGAAGTGTCTAGACTGACAATTGACAACTGGATATAATTCAAAATATTATAATAAAATATAATAATACAAAACATTTTATTTTCTCTGTCTTCATGAATGAAAGAAACAAGTTTTCAAAACAGTGAATTAATCTATTTGGCTAAATTATAATCGGAATTTTGTTATCATAGTTATGTAATTTTTATGGGAAAATTTTCTCAATGTTGGTCAAGTAGAAAGTTGCTGCTCTGTTATATCTACAAATCACTTACATTAAATGTTATAATAGATGTTGGCTAATGTGGTAATTTGAATAAGAATTGCCCTCCTTAGAATTGAGAATTTGGATACTCAGTCTCAAGTTGGTGGCACTGTTAGTGGCAACAAAGGAGGTGTGGCCAGAAGTCTGTCTCTAGTGTTGGCTTTTAGAGCTTAAGACCTTATCCTATTATGAGTTTGATATCTCTGATTTTCTCAATTTCTGTTCTCTTGCTGTCATGACTTTTCTTCAACGTGATGGACTCTTATTCTTCTGGAATTATAAACCCAAATAAATCTCTCTTTATGTAGCTGACCTTGGCCATGGTGTTAATCACAAGAAAAATATAACTGTGACAAATGTAGGTACCAGGAAATAGGCTATTGTAACTATGCTGATTCTTGGACACAAGTGGAAGAGTTTGGAATTTGGAATTCAAAAATTAATGGATTATTACAGTAGGAACTTAGAAAACAGTAACGCAGAGAACCATCTGAACTTTGGCGGCCTCTCTTTCAAAAGAGCTCAGAAAGGAACATTATTATAAACCAAGCTAGAGACCATTTTTGTAATATTTTGGCAAAATTGTGGCTGTTTTCTGCTCTTGTGCTAAGAACTTGCTTGAGCCTAAATTTAAAGTAATAAAATAGTTAATTATATTGGCAGAGATGTTAGGACAATCTACTATTGATTCTGTTTCATGTTTATTAGTTATCACTTTTATGTAGGTCTGAAATGAAAAAGAATAAAAACAGCAGAAAGAAATGTGTGATATACAATTTGGGGAGGAAAAGGACAGTGGCAAGCTTAATGTTACAGTCTGGGTTTGGGTTATAAGATAGTCTGTAATTATCAGTGAAAATCAGTGTTTTTAAGGAGAGGTCAGATAGGAAAAAGGAAAGGTTCCCTTGAGTCAAGATCATAGGAATTGTGGGTTTGCTAAAAGTATGTCACTGTTGGTGGGGTTTTGGAGGCCACCCTATTCTCTGATCACTCTCTCTCCTTTGTGTTTCTGGTCCAAGATATTACCTCTCAGCTTATTTATCTTACCAATATACCTTTTCTACACCATCGTGGAATATTTTCCCTCTTTAATCATAAGTCCAGGTAAACTTTCCTTCTATAACTCACCTTGTCTATTAAATTTCATAAAAGCAATATTAATGTTAAGATATTATATTTGGAATTGTTTTATTCTACAGATAATGAAATTGATAACATGAGAAGTGTTAATATTTGTTGTTAAATTCTTATAATCAATAGCATCAATATTTATAATATGCTGTTCATTTGTATGTGTTGACACCTTTGAAAAGTATACTAATGAAATTAAATGTTTCAAAATAAAATAAATAGTTTAGAAACAAAATAAAATTGAAATTATCACTACAGAAAATGATCCTCCACTTGAAGCACTCTTTCTCATTACCCCATGTTGGATCTTGCTTCAACATTGACAACTACAAAAGAATCTCATTAGCCCTTTAATTTGTATTCAATGTCTGGGACATACATTGTGTAAGCAGAGAAGTGATTTCCCCAAGTTGTCTTCTTATAACCATATATGAGTCATGGCATACACATATGTACAAACACACACACACACACACACACACACACACACACATAAATAAGATATATTTAAGATGTCAAAGGAGAAAAAGTGATAATTAACTCACATGAGAGAATAGATTTAGTTTAAAGGAAGAAAATTATAATAGGGGTAAAATAACTTAATATTTACCTCCAAAAGTAAGGATTTTAGAAAAAATTGCCATCAATTTATACTTTATATATTAGAACACTAAGGAAGAATTCATATTTAAATTTTTAAAAATATATGCAGATGTTAACGGTGAATAGTACAAATAAGTTAAAATAATTTTATGGTATTAAAATATTGTTATTTAGTTCAGTTTACATTTTAAAGAAATACAAGAAAATTATTAATAAAATAGTTATGTTTTACATTTATTTCATTCTCATTTTTTCCTTTCTCTTTCTCTGCATTTTTCTTCCTTCATCTGCATCTTCCTCACTGCCTTAGTACTCATCTTTTCTATCTCTAATCTATCTATTATGTCATCTATCATCTTCGTCCAACTGTAACCTATCAATATGTCAGTCTCTCTGTGTGTGTACATATGTATGTAGCATGTATGTCTTTCCTTCCATCTATCTATCTATCTATCTATCTATCTATCTATCTATCTATGTATCTATGTCTATATAAATCACCTATTATATCTGTCTATCTATTATTAATTACCTATCAATTCATTTTGGAATTTCTATACTTCAAAAAAGGAAGCCTTGTAAATATTTGAAACAAACACTGGATATGTTATCTTTAATATATTTCATCTATTTTATATGTAAATTTTATGAACTTTAGACACTTTGCCCATATCATCTTCTTTTTTTTTTTTTTTGGTTTTTCAAGACAGGGTTTCTCTGTGTAGCTCTGTGCCTTTCACCTGGCTCTGCCTCCCGAGTGCTGGGATTAAAGGCACGTGCCACCACCGCCGGGCCAAAAAATGTTTTATTCTTTTATTTACTTTTTTTGTTTGTTTTTTTTCTGCCCATCACAACTTAAAATACTATGATAAACACTTAACTGAAGGGTGCAATATACATACTCATTTCAAATACTAGTGTTTAATGGATAAAGTACCAATATAATAAAGAAAGAAATATTACTTAATTTTATGGTGATATTAAACAAATAGATTTGAACAAATGAAAAGATAAAAATAATTTTGAATGTCAGATAAATAACAATTTAAATATATATTGTATACAAAAATGTTTACTGTACACAGTTACTTAAAGCTATGAAAAATTGTATTTTATAGTAGTAGATAATAATTGTATTGAATAATTGGTTTCATTATGATGTTTTCATAAATGTGTAAATACTTTGGATCATATTAATTACTGTTAATGACTCTTGTCCTCTTCCCTTTTTTTTTCCAATTAGTCTAGCACCTACTTTTATATTATTGTTGTTGTTATTTTGTATTTTTTCATGTATGTGACTCAGTGAATTTCGTTAATGCTGCTTACAGGACTATGGAACCCTACCAGTGCTATACCAATGTTAATGTCTTTTCTCAAACCCATGAGGCACAACCTGTCTAAATAGCCAAAGGTCATTAAGTGAGGGGGGGGGGAGTCAACTCCTAACCTCTAACTACCATTAATGGACTCTAAATTGTCATAGGAGTTTGAGGCCTCATGAGTCTTTCTTACTTCCATGACATGATATTCTCAGGCCCAATCTTGAACAAGTCTTGCAAAGATTATTACAGCTACTATTAGTTCTGGAGTACAAAGATCATATCATGTCTGAAAGACACTCCATGTCAGCCTCTGGCTATCTATTCTTTCTGCCACCTCTTTCATAATGTTGCCTGACATTTGGACTAGGTAAAAGAGATGCTCCATTTATAGCTGAGCAACACAGTCACTAGGTGTCAACACTTGATCAGTTAGGATTCTCTACAATTACCACTGCTCACTGCCAAAAGGAACTTCTCTGACCAAAATTATCAGCAGCAAGAACCTATGGATATAAAAATGATTATTAAAAATGCAATTTGGTGGGTATATCACGCTCATTTAGCAAAACAACTTTACTGTCCTCCCCACTTGGGCCTAGGACCATTCAACTAGATATGGATTACCTCCTGTGGACTGGGCTGGAATTCTAACCAGAAGTCACTTATTTGTTTCCATGACAGACATGCTACTATTGTATCATTGGGCACAGCTTGCCTCACCAGTTGGAATATAATATACATGGTCAACAAGTGAGTAAGACTGTAAACTACAATATTCCTCCAGCAGCATGCAATAGCATCACTTGGCACTACTAGAGTTAGTCATCAGGGAGAAAGCTTCCACTTCATTTCAAGTTCAATTTCTCTAGGTCTATATCTACAGAATGTGATATATTCAATAATATAGTGTTGCCATCTAGTTATAATATGCAACAAACCAAATTAATGTCTCTCTGTATTTTTAGGGGCTGTATTTTATTAAACATGTACTATTGACACCTTTATAAAAATTAAATTGTCTATAGGGTTGTTGGTTTATTTTTGAGTCCTCTATTTCTATGTTTGTTTTTGCTTGCTTTTCAAATGTTGTTTTTCTTACTGTGGTTCTGCACTATGACTTGAAATCAGGCATGGTAATAATTCTGTCTTGATTATCATTGTGATCATCATCTTCATCATCATCATCATCATCATCATCATCATCATCATCATGTTTTCCTCAAGATGTAAAAAAGGCCTTAGCTTTTAAGGGCCTAGTATGTTTCCACAAAACATCAAGCTATAGTTTTCTGTTTCTGTGAAAATCGTTCTGGAGTTCTCTTGAATGTGTGTACCACTTTTGATAGTGTGGCCATTTGCACAATGCTAATTCCTACAACCTTTGAATTTGGGAGGTCCTTTCATAGTGTAGTGCTTTTCTTAATTTCTTTATTGTTTTAAAGTTTTCACTATAAAAATAATTAACTTCCTCAGTTAGGCCTAGTCTAAGTTTTTCAAGGTTATTATGAACAATATAGTTTGCCTGATATCGAGGTATTTTTCTTGGAGTATGTAAAAATGATTGACTTTTCTGTATTTTTGCCATATTTTGCTATTTTGCTTCATGTGTTTTTTATCTCTAAGTATTTTCTGGTAGAGTCATTAAGATCTCATTAAATGGAGTCCAATAATTTGCATAAAACAGACAGGGACATCTTACTTTTCCACGTATATTTCTTCCATTCACTTTGTTTGTTGTAGGGTATAATGAAGACTTCAAGTGCTTAAGGAATATGAGTGAAAAGAGAGCATACATATCTTGTTTTTCACCTCATTAGAACTACTTTGAGTTTTTCTCTATTTACTACAGTAATTACTAGAGATTTTTCACATACAACTTTTACTATATTCACATATGTTTCTTCTACTCCTGTTTTTTATTTCAGTAAATTTATTGTGATGGGATCTTTTATTTTCTCACAATATTTTCTGTATATATTGAAATACCAATTTGATTTTTGTCCTTGAGTGCATTTTTGGGGCAAATTACATTTACTGATTTTTATATATATTGAACAGCATTGAATCTTTATATTGAAGCCAATATGTTTATAATGAATCAGCTTTTTATATATTTTTGAATTCCATTTGAAAGTAATTTTATTATTATCTTTTGTATATGTTCACTAGGGAAATTGATATATAAGTTTCTTTTTTCTTTCTTTTTAAAAAATTGCATGCTTTAATCTGGCTCTGGTATAAGAATTATTAGTTGCTTCCCTGATGCTGTAATAAAACACACTAACAGAAACCAACTTAGGAAAAAAAGGGACTATTTTGTGCTGTGGGATGTCTTTTTGTACACTGTGAATATACGTTGTTTTGATTGGTTGATAAATAAAATGGTGATTGGCCATTAGCCAGGCAGAAAGTACAGGGAGAATAAGCAGACAAGGAAAATTCTGGGAAGAAAAAGAGCAGAATCAGGAGTCACCAGCCAGACACAGAGGAAGCAAGATGACAGGGTTGAACTGAGAAAAAGGTAACAAGCCATGTGGCTAAACATAAATAAGAATTATGAGTTAATTTAAGTGTAAGAGCTAGTCAGTATTAAGCCTGAGCTAATGGCCAAACAGTTATAATTAATACAAGTCTCTGGGTGTTTACTTGGAGGATGCAAGTGGCAGAGATTTATCCTGACCACCGGCTGACCAGGTACAGAAAATTTTTCAACTACAATTTTGGCTTATACTTTTAGATGGTACACAGCCCACCATGGTAGAGAGAGAAGGACAGCTGTAATGTGAAGCTGGTATGGTAGGCTATATGCAGATTCACATCATGTTATTCATACATTAGAAGTAGAGAAGGAAGACAGAAAGTGGGGCCATATTGTAAAACCTCAAGACCTACCTTGAGTAAAGGTTTCCAGCAAAGCTCCATTTCCAGAAGTTTCTGCAACCTATCTGAATAGGGCATGAGCTAGACAATACATTTTCTTTTTTTTCAAGACAGGGTTTCTCTGTGTAGTTTTGGTGCCTGTCCTGGGTCTCACTCTGTAGATCAGGCTGGCTTTGAACTCACAGAGATCTGCCTATCTCTGCCTCCTGAGTGCTGGGATTAAAGGCATGTGCCACCACAGCCCAGCTTAGCCAACTAATTTTTAAAAGCATGAGCCTATGGGGTCATTTCCCATTAAAACAACAATACATGGTTATACTGGCTTCTGAAAAAAGAGATTTGATTCACTTTTTTCCTTTTTTATTTGAAGATGTAATTTCAGAAATATATATATATATATATATATATATATATATATATATATATAACTAGTTCAAGCTCACTGTTTATAGCAGATAGATATAAATTACTTAGCACATGTTGGTTTAACTTTTGTAGGTCAAATATATCTAGAAATTCATCTATATTTTATGTTCCAAATTTAGAAGAATATATTTTAGCAGGTAAAGTGCTTATCTGCATAAGTCAGATATCCCTAGTTCAAATCTCAAATCTTTTAAAGTTACAAGCAGAGAGCTAATTCCACTAAGGTCTTCTCTAAATCACAAGTGCTTAGTAGCATACCCCACCTCCTGACTCATATGTCATACACACATACTAATGCATGTACATGCATGTGTATATATATATATATATATATATATATATATATATATATATATATATATAGAGAGAGAGAGAGAGAGAGAGAGAGATACCTCAAAATAATAAGAATGAATAAAAATTAAAGAGAAAGAGAGAAAGAAAATCCTAACATTTAAATTTTCTGTTGAGAAATAAGGCATTATACTCATACTCATGGGCCTACCTTTTATATGAATTACTTTCATTTCTTAATAATTAATCAATATGTATTATTTATTCTACATATTTAGTGTTTTATGATATTACACAGGGTATTTCTTTTGAGTTCTTGCCTATTCATTGTTATATTTGCTTCTTGTACATGGATGAGTGTCTTTTTACCTGTGTTTGAAAAGTTGTATGTTATATTTTTACTGAAAAAAAAAATCTGTATCTTCAGCATCATCTTCTTGTTATATGGCTATAATTTAAAGATTTGGTCTTCTTGCCTCTGGGGATTTAGCTTAGTGGTGGAGCGCTTGCCTAGTAAGCACAAGGCCCTGGGTTCGGTCCTCAGCTCCCCCCCCCCCCCCAAAAAAAAGATTTGGTCTTCTCATATGTCTCAAAGACTTGTATTTTTTTTAACCTCACAAAATACCCAAAACTGAAGTTGTGTACTCACTCAAGAAAATCCTTACTACTCATTATTTTATAGCCAGTGATTTGCCCTTTTAATGAGAATTTATTTCTGTACAGCTGAGGTAACAGGATTATGTGTATTTTTATGACTATTCTTAGAATACTCATTTTAAAGCATTAAATAATTATTTGGGCTGGTACAAGTTTGTTATCTGTTTTTAGTTGTCCAACTAGAATGAAATCATTTTGAGTACAAGAAGAACTATATTATGCCTCTTCGTTTTTTGGTTTTTTTGTTTTTGTTTTTTTTCCTAGCTTCATTCTTACACACATAATGTATTAGGATGGTAGATTCTTGTTTATTAATTTTATTCAGATCATAAAGCAACTTTCTTGTTGTTGGCTTAAAAAAAGTAACTTTATAATCTCTTTAGAATTTAGAATAAGCAGGCATTGCATTTGGAGAAAATTGAATTATTCCACTTAAAGTTAATAAACTATGAAGTGCTCCAAAGAAAAGCCGAAGGTGCAAGTGCAGCCGTGTAGAATGTCACTGCAGGTTAACGATGAAATAGATCTTTTCCACATTTTCAGTGAAAGCATTCGTGAAAAGATATATTGCTCCAAGTTGGAAATCTATATTCTGCGACAGCTGCAGACTGGTAATGAGACCTAATGAGCTGTCTCTTTATTGGAAAAAATAACATTTGCAATAACAGCCCCTTTGCAAATTGGGAAAGGATATATGAGTACAGATCTAACCCTCAACTTGGTAGGGGGATATCCATGTCAATGTCATTTCAATTCAAATCTGAATTTTTATTCTCATTTAAAATACAGTCAAATGTGAAAATCAACTCATTTTTCCCTAATAGCCTCAAGCTAGATTCATGTAATATTAACATAACACTGATCCTAATATTATCATAGTAAACTTAAGAAAAGTCAAACATGATAGGCCTTTCAGATATAAATGCATGTAAAACTATTATCTTATCTCATTGTTGGGCTAGCCTCAGTTGGGGTCCATTGCTTTGTGTGGGTCTACTAGTTGTGAGTACCCCTCCCCCTGCCTCAGTCCATTTCTTGCCATGAGCATCAAAATCTGGCTTTGATCAACACCACAGTAAAGATTTTGAAAAACAATAGTAATTTGTGTTATAATGGAATGACTCAGGACTCAAGTCAAAATCACTTGAACACAGTGCTGCTAGCAAAGTAACAATGGATTTGGGGAATACTGAAAAGTCTAATATTTCACATAATGGAAATGGAAGGTATACCCAGAATGTTACGAATAAAATTCATATTCCTTGAAATAATTTTCTCCTGACTCATATTTCAATTGTAGAAATTTAATTCATAAAATATACAATTGAGAATTTATAATTTTTATGGCTTCTAAAATGTCCAAGAATTACATATATGGGCATGCAATTACTCTCATGAAATTAATTTCACCTTGTTCTGAAGGAAGAATTCTACTCATCTGAATGTCAGCCCCAGGTTCTCCAATCTTCCTCCTCTAACATTTTTTCTGAGAACATTGTCTGTGCTTTGCCAGTAACTCTTGCTCTTAGCTCTCAAATCTAATCTTAACTATGTCATTTGAATAAAATACAAAAATCAATAATAAGAAAACATTTTAAGATCCCCAAGCTTAGAAAGACATCTCTGTTTCTGGTTTGTGTGTGCATATATCCCATTTATCTCTTGGTCTGTTGCTCAATATACTAGCAGTTTATGTTCCTGTGAATCAAAACTCTCACATTTTATCCTAAATTTTATTCTATATATTTAAAACAAAGAGCATAATATAATGAGAGAATTGATAACATATGTAATGAAGCAAAGAACACATCATTAATCTCACAGTTAACCATATAATTTGCATGGATGGAATCTGCACCATACACTCTCCTAGTTTTCAGTGTTCCATTTTCAGATTTGGGGACATAGTCAATTTCTAATTTGTTTTATCATGGTTTTCCTATTCAATGTATACATACAAGCACACACACACACACACAAATGCACACACACACACACACACACAAACACACACACACACACAGAGAGAGAGAGAGAGAGAGGAGAGAGAGAGAGAGAGAGAGAGAGAGAGAGAGAGAGAGAGAGAGTCCATTGGTTCAGTTTCTCTGGATAACCTTAGTTAATATGTAAGTACATACAAATTGTGTTGGTTGTGTTGGTTTGGAGAATTTCAATGACTGAATTATAGAAAACAAGAGTTGAAAAAGTCCAAATCAAATGTGATTTTTTTTTTTTATTGAAAATTAATCTTCCTTGAATGAAGAGCATTTGGGCCATGAAATAGCATTTGAGATTACATATCTAATGACACATTAAAGAGAAAAGGCCTTGTTTGGGGCAGGGGTCTTTGATACATAGTGTCCCATTTTTTTTTTTTTATATTTTAAAAGGTCTATTATTGTTCTAGAATACACTTAATAAGTTCAACTAGCCAAAGTTTCTGTCCATAACCCAAAACAAATAGCAGAGTATATCCATTCTATCATCCTAAACACATATGTGTGTATTTTTATTTCTATGACCTATTAGGAGGCAAAATGTAAATGGTGCTTATGCAACTAATGGAAATGGTTTTTAAAGTAAATGGAAAAATTAGACTCAATTATAAATTCCCATATATCTGATTTGTTCTACTTTTTACCCAGTTGCAGGTTTCTTGCTCATGGGTATGCAGCTCTATTACATTGCCCACTAAGTAAAGCTAATGAGAAACACAAAACATATTGAAAGTTTTTCTGAGAAAATAAATCTGTTGTTCTTTTACACAGCACTTGTTTTTACAAATATCAAAGTTTCTATTAAATGTTTGCTTTTCTTCATCCTTCATCCTTTTTAACTGAGTATATATTTGTCAGGGGATCCCCAAGTACCTCCTACTCTTTTTGAAAGAGCCATTTAAATACCAAATCTGAATTACTTTTATTATCACATCAAGCAACTTTCATCAAATAGACTAAAGATTATTTCTCTAATTCAAGAGTTCAATATCATTTAGTATTATGCATTTGCTGAAACATTCATAGTATATTGAAAATTATTGTAAAGCTCTAATCTGATTACCTACTTTAGCTTGATGAGTCAGTATTTGATTGATGGATAGAAAACAGGAGTTAGTTAAAATGAGTAGTTTTATTGGTGCACTTCAGATGCTGTTTGGTCATATGACACTTGTGTACAGTTATGTGGTGCATGAACATGATAACCTCAGCCACCCATTAGAGTACTGGATGTTCAAATCTGCAAGCTGCTCATATTTAAATGAAGCAAATCACAGTTCTCCTCAACAACAAGATCAGTTTTTATTTCCTATACTTATTCAAATGCATGACTGATAGAAGAGATCATTGATTAACTCAATCACAATACAAAAGAGAAATATTGCTAATATAACTGGAAATATTGTTGTATTATTCTAAAACAGATACTCTGAATGAGTTAATTTTTTGAAGTATATGAAGAGAAAAATTTAAGGGTTTTATATATTAAGTTACAGCTCTATGGCCCCACAGTTTGCAATAGAGCTTTGATTTGGGAATGAAAATTGTTCTAGCAACTTTCATGGCATGCTATCCTGAAAACCTGGCAGAAATAAATTAAGGTATAGCTTTATAAGACTTCAGTTTTAGAGGGGTTCCCAGTATTTTTTTGTATCCAATTGGAACTAGAAGATGCAGAATGAATGAATTTCCATGTCCTTTAAAACTTGTGTGTTGAAATCCAATGTTTCAGTGTAAAGCTACATCCAAGAATATTTGGACAGAACAAAATGGCCCTGATGGTGAAAACAAAAGTAAAAGAATACGAATGTAGGGAATGGAGAATGGACCTGGGAATAGTTGTTGGGGGGATAGCAAATACAATCAAAATGCATTACATGGAATTCTCAGGGAACTAGTGTTTGTGTGTTCCTAGACACTTAATATGAGAACGTACTAGGTAGGCCATTGATAGGGAGGCCACATGGGTACATACACATGAATATGATTAGTGACCTTGAAAAATTGACCTCCAAGACCTTGATTCTTCCTCCTAGGAATATTGTATCTATATTTTCATGTCATACTTCTAAACACCTGACTGAAATAATACAAGGTAGAGTTTTATTTGACTCCCAGGTTCAGAGAAGTTTCAGAAGATCTGCCTTCAGGGAAGGCAGAGTAGAATGAGAACCTCTGGTAATAAGAGTGTGAGAGAAAACAGGGTGGAGTAATGGAGTAACTAAATTCCAAAGAAAGTGACCAGGTAGACTAGGAAGCGAGACAAAGGCCTGTCTCCAGCAGCTTTTTTAAAGGTTGCACAGCCATGAACATGGCCACCATTGGCTGGAGACTGAATGTTCAGATCATGGGTCTCTGAACAATGTTTCAGATTTAAATCTGTGAACTGGCATTCCAGGGCCAAACTGACACTGGATGTTTGGCAAATTGGCAGCAGATTTTTCAAACTCTGGTACTGTGAAGTAGAATTTCTCTTCTTTAGACACTAACCAGTCTTAGGCCTTTTGTCACAGGGTCACATTCAGAAAGAGATAGGATCTAATGCTATGTGTTATCATAGTATGCCCTACTTTACAACTGATTAGAGAACAATGAAAGGTAAATAGGCTGAGTTTAAGGATGGTATATCACTGTCCCAGGTCTGAACCTGAAGGTCTCTGGAAGCCTAGAGTAATGACATAATCAACTAGAAACTGAGTGCTTGTATTGGGTAGCCACCCTAGCCTTGGCCTGGAAGTTCCAACCCCCACTGAGGCTTCAGTAATAGTCAAGCCCACAAGGCGGGGCTGAGGGAGGAAGCTGAAGACCCAGGATCAAAAGGAGAGGCTGCTCTTGGTTCTGGGACCCTGAATGCTGGAAGTAGACCGAGCAGAGTTCTCCAGAGAACACCACCGGACTGTGCCATACCTTTCCCAGACCCTACAACCTACCTATCCCTTCATTTGTAAGTTACCCCACAAAATTAACCTCCCTTTTAACTATGTGGAGTGGCCTTAATAATTTCACCAATAGAGTGCCATGGGTTTTCTTACCTAGTTCATACAGATGACTTAACTACCCCTTCCTTATTCCTTTGTAGCAAAAGTTAGCATGTTCCTTATATCACAATGAGTTAAAAACTGACAATTGCATGGAAATAATTGAAGGGTGGCTTAATGGGAAAAATAGTTGCTTTGCAAAGTGTAATTCTCGCAGTCTCCTTGATGGGAAAACAGAACATAAATCATTAGGTGTCCTTCATCTCAGTTTTAGTAAGTGAGCTGTCTATACAGGAGACTGCCAATGGTACCCTAAGGGATAGGATGATGTAGCACTGGAGCAACTTTCAGGTAAAGACAGGGCTCCCAGTGAGTGGTATTTTGGTTGCAAGAATTAATATTTGGGTTTGTAGCAGGAGGAGGAAAATGCTTTCTGGCATCTACAGAAGCAAAGCAGCCAGAGTCCATGTGGGCCTGGTGAATCTCATGCATGGTTGACAATATTCTGTGGTTCTGATTGCCCTTTGCAATTGGAAGGATGGGATATGAGAAAACACTCCTTTTTCTTGGCAAATCAGAAGACCATAATTTAAAGTCCTTTCCTTTTCCTTTCCAAGTTCTAAGAGAAACATTAATGATTAAAACAACAACAATGAAGTGCAAATAGAGAGATTTTGAAGAACAGATCAGTCATAAATATTAAAATAAGAACACAAACTAACACAAGGGAAAGAACTATGTGTGGGCAGAATAGTTGGCCTCTTAGCAGGCCAAAGAGTTGACTGCAATTTAGGAGTTAAAGTTATCATAGTTAATGAACAGCCTTGGCAACTTTTTACACATTAAGTTCTGTAGACTGATTTATTTGTTTGTTGCTCACCTGTTTGGGAAATAGAATCAATAGATCTGAATGTGATAATGCATGAATCATTTCCTCGGCAATTTAATACAATGTTAAGTCATATTAGTAAATACAAACAATTGCAGAAAGATGTGACTATGTAATAGAAGAAAATAACAGTCAAACTAGACAGGAGGTAGACCTGACATCCCTGCAGTGATATGCGTTAAAGATCAGGGGATATGGTTTGTTCATGGAAGTAGCATATTCTACCTGTCTAACACATGATCCCCCTTGCTAAGCTTGATAGAAGAAAACATCAGAAATATTTGCATTTAGGCTTCTAATTTCTTCCGATATGTACTTCTACACTTACATTACCCTTGTTCAGAATTTCAAGAAAAAGTCAAGGAGAAAAGGAGAAAGAAATATATGAAGTCCATTAGGTTTGATAAATAAGTTGGCAATACTTAAATGATGTTAATAGAACAAGATTTTGGATGAATTGGTAAATCCTGATATAGGCCACCAAGTTCAGCACGCAACTCAAATTCTTTGATCATCTCTACAGAAAACATTTCTTCTTGATTAATAGTTTAAAAGTCCTGCAACATAAAGCCATTTCCAGAGAAATAAATTTGCATTGGAAATACTAAGAAATGTTTTTAGTTTTACTACCTGGAGCTACTATAGTGAATATTTAGAGAGCAGATTAAAACTCTAGGAAACATTAATAAGGGATTAATTGGGTAATAGAAACAGCAACATGAAGGTCATCAGTTCAAATTGAATTTTATGGACATAATTGTTAACATGTGAAAGCACTTGGGTAAAAGATCTAAAATGGAAGTGTGCCTCTACCCACTAGTCAGTTAGTGTGTGTGTGTGTGTGTGTGTGTGTGTGTGTGTGTGTGTGTGTATCAGCAAAAGAATGTCTGTACTTTTGATAATCAGTGATGGGTGCTGGAAGACTTATGCAGTGCCTAATATTAAATAATTTGGAAACTGGTCTATTGTCCTAAGGTAAAATACTTAAATACAACACATAATCAACCATTTTCAAAAATGACATTAGAATTTGTGCTCCCAGTTGATTCTCACCCTCATTATGCAAAATGCACTGAATCATAGAATGCAGAACATGATGATTTGATTATTTAACACAACCAGTTAAATGTTTTCATTAGCTGCATGTTTTTACACAATGAAGATAATTGAGTGTTGAAAGTATACTAATTCATTTGATCCCATGAGACAGAAATAATATCAGGGGAAATAATATTGTTAGGAATTCTTACTAGAACACAACATAAAAATGGTCACTAATAGGCATGGAGTAATTTTGGAAAACAATAGGCAAAAAATTTTGATGTTTTGGATTTTGAATTATTTAAAGTTAATAAAGTGTTTTTATTTTCCCTTCTTAAAAACTTTGGACCCCTTCCAATTTGGTGGCATTGAAGAAACCTCTCTAGCCCACATAATGAAATAGTATGTTATTCCCCCTTTATATATGTATGTCTTTTTTTAGGTTTGGTATTTCCTTGTTTAGGTCTAGTGTGAGAATAGTATATAACAGGTTCCCTGTCTCTCGCATTTTATAGTACCCGACTTTTTATTCCCCCGCTGGTGCTGGGTTGTTTGAACACATTTTTCTGAGGTCTCCTATTGTGTCTTCTGACTCCAAGGCCTTGACTAGCTGCATCTTGTGCATTCTCCACCATATTACTCATTTTCTTCATAAATATGTCATGTGAACTTTCAGGGATTCTCTATAGAAATGGTTACTAAGCATGTATTCCTATTGTACTAAGACTGTTCAATTTCTATAACCATGTTACCAGCCAGTAAATGACCCATAAAAATAACATAATCATCATAAATAAATTTCAGCTAATCCTTTCATACCCATGTGAATCCTTCTTCTCTTGTTCATTCTCTGCAATAAAAATCTATATGCACCTTTGTTCTTCCAGAAAGGATTTTTACTTTCCATTTGTCAATCATTTTAATTTCTCTGCATTCTTAATTATTTCATAAGACTAAAATGATATCGAAGTATATTTTTATAAATTATAATTGTTTCCATAAAAGAGGTCAACATATGAATTTAAAGAAATTATGATAACTTAATTTGTGTGAGTTTCTTTTTAAACTATATTGCTTATGAAGAAATAAATTTGTTTGTTAATGTTTCAGAGCTTGAAAATCCCTAGACATAGGCTCCTCCATATCATGGTTCATAGACATTCATCTTTGGAATGCAACTTGTCTTCATGGTTAGTGCAAGTTTCTTCTCTAAGAACACTTAATAAGGACAGTAATTCCATTGTGCATACAACCTAGACATCTTAGAAATGGTTCCTCCAAATATTACATTGTTGATTATTTAAGCTCCATGAGTTTGAGAGACACAAATATTCTATCTATTCCATATAATATTTCTATAGACTGTATTATTTGACTTTTAAGAGGATAGTAGCAATTATTCAAAACCAAATATTACTAAATTTAATTTACAAATTTTGAATAGTTCCTTGAAAGTTTTGAGTTTTGTGTCATTTATTATTATTAGATTCACCTCCAACAATTCCAGATCTACATCCTTTCCTTATTCAACTAACTTTGTGTCCTTTTAAGTTTATAAACTCTTCAAGATCATTTTTTTACTGCCCAAAATATTTTCTTCAGTTTTCTCAGTGTGGTTTTTTTTTTCTTTTTTATATTAAGGACATACAGAGTCCCTCTGGAGCCTGGTTGATTTAGCATGGGCTCCATTAGAGAAAACTGACCATTTCTTTCCCTTTACTGTTGCCAGTTGCTCCACAGCAAAAGGTTGGATCGTGTGCCCACTCACTTTTCTATATTGGAATTTGGTTTGGGTTAGGATTACATAGGCTTTGCACATAAAAAGTAATGAATGTTTAAATTAAAATTATTTATAGCAGAAACACTTACTTTTGGTTCTTTGATTATATAAAATCTTTTTCTGCTCTAAGTTAATTATTTTTTTAATTTAATGTCAAATTGAAATATCACTATTAAAACTAGTAGATGATGGCAGGAAATAAAATACTGGATAAGACTCTCATGTTTCTCCCAAAGGAAAGTTTCTCATTTTATTACAATTTCTAATCCACTTGCAAATATTTTGGAGAAAAAGTATAGCAGGTTTCAACTATTGTGACAGATTTTATTTGTGTTTTTTTTGCACTTACTATTAAATAATTCTGTCATTATAAAATAATTCCTTTGTCAAATTAGTTTAATGTTTCTTATTTCTATATTATAGAATAGCTTAAGAAACACTGATATTATATTTTTAGAGTTTTGGTATGATTCAGCTAGGGATCCATGAAGAAAAGATAGAAGAAATGAATAATAAAGATAAGATAAAATAAATTGATAGCAGAATGGATACTTTTAAAAAGTCCTGGCATGAAACTTCCAAGAAATATGAAACACCATGAAAGTACCAAACATGCAAATAATGTGGCTAGAAGAAAACTAGGTCAAGGGCACAGAAAATAATTTCAACAAAATAATTAAATAAAAATCCCCTAATCTAAAGAAGGAGATGCCTATCACATTACAAGAAACATACAGAAGACCAGATAGACTTGACAAGAAAATATTATATATTATACAACATATCATAAAATACTAAATGTATAGAACAAAGAAAAATACTACGTTTTTCATAGGAAAAGACCAAAAACATAAAGGCAGGCCTATTTAAAGAACTTTTCTCAATGGGGAGTCTAAAAGCCAGAATGGTTCAGACTCTAGGTCCTAGATGGATGCTCTACAAATTCTAAAAGACCAAGGATGCTGACCAAACTCCAATACCCAGTGACCTTTAACAAAGAAATCCCATAATAAAACCAAATTTGAGCATTATTTGTCCATGAATCCAGCTCTATAAAAAGCACTAGAAGGAAAACTAAAGAGGTTTGCCACATCTAGAAAAATGCAATGCATGGAATGAATGAATAAGCCCAGATAAGCAAATGAAGAGAGACCTAGGAATCTTACATAATGATAAGAAAATAACAAGACTCAATAAACAGAGCTCATTGATAACTTTGCATTAATGGTTTCAATTGCCCAATTAAGACAGAGACTATGAATGGATTAGAAAACAGGATCCATTCTTCTGTCATATCCAAGAAACAAACTTTACTATTAAGAACAGATACCACTTCAGTGTAAAAGATTTAAAGAACAATAACAAAGACATTCCAAGCAAATTAACTCCAAAAGTAAAGTAGGATAGCCTTTTTCATATTTGTCAAAAAAGATTTCAAACCAAGACTAATCAGAAAAGTTAGGGAAGGATAAGACATATCCATCAATGGAAAATCCCACCACGGTGATATTTCATTGTTTTATTCTCTCATACCCATATTGACTTCAGTTT
Source organism: Onychomys torridus (assembly GCF_903995425.1). Lineage (NCBI taxonomy): Eukaryota > Metazoa > Chordata > Mammalia > Rodentia > Cricetidae > Onychomys > Onychomys torridus. Next base: position 52,174,969 of record NC_050444.1, read on the forward strand.
CCCTCCTTCCACTACTCTCAGTCCCCCCACCCTCCTCTCCACTCCCCATATCCATTCCCTTCAGAAAAGGGCAGGCCTCCTTGGTATATCTGCCAAACACTGCCTAACAAGTTGTAGTCAAATTAGCACAAACCCTCATATCAAGGCTGGGTGAGGCAACCCAGTAGGAGGAAAAGGGTACCAAGAGCAGGCAAAATAGTCAGAGACACCCCAACTCCCACTTTTGGGAGTCTCCCCAAACACCAAGCTAACAAACATAACATATTGCTAGTGGGAGAGCAAACTTGTACAACTGCTTTGGAAATCAGTATGGTAGTTCCTCATAAAACTGGGAATCAATCTGTTTCAAGCCCCTGCTATACCACTCTTGGGCAAATACCGAAAAAATGGTCCACCCTACCAGAAGACATATGCTCAACCATGTTCATAGCTTCTCTTCATGTTCATAATAGCCAGAAACTGGAAACAACCTAGATTTCCCTCAACCAAAGAATTGATAAAGAAAATGTGGTGCATTTACACAATGGAGTATTATTCAGCAGTGAAAGAAGTGACATCATGAAATTTGCAGGCTAATTGAGGGACCTGGACATTTCAAGTCTTAAAATCTATGCTCTAAACACAGGGGCACCCACTTTTGTAAATGAAACATTACTATAGCTCAAATCACATATTGACCCTCACACACTGCTACTGACAGACTTTGGTGCTCCACTCTTATAGATGAATGGTTGCCCAGATAAAACTAAATGAAGAAATACTGGAGCTAACAAACATTATAAACCAAATGGACTTAGCAGATATTTACATAACAATTCACCACTTTTCACAATTCTCTGCAGCTTTTCAGACCATCTTGGATTAAAGCTGGATATAAAAAAAAAAACAAGCAAACAAACAAACAAACAAAAAAACAGAAATAACAGAAAGCTTACAAACTCACGGAAATTTCCCAGCTCTCTGTAGAATGAAAAATGGGTCAAGACAGAAGTAAAGAAATTAAAGACTTTCTAAAATTGAATAAGAGATCTCCTATGTTCATAGACAAATAGGATTAATATAATAAAAATGGCTATACTACAAAAAAAAATCTACTGATTAAATTCAATCTCCTTCAACACAATTCTTCGCATATCTTAAAAGGACTATTTTCAGTTTCATATGGAAACACACACACACACACACACACACACACACAAAAAAAAAAAAATCCCCAAGACAGCTAATACTACCCTGAATAAAGTTTTTTTTTTGTTTATTTGTTTTTTTTTTGTTAATGTGGAAGGTATTACATTCCTAAGTTCAAGTTGTACTACAGAGCACTAGTAATAAAAACAGCATTTTATTGACACAAAACAGACATGCTGATCAATGGAATCAAACTGAAGATCGAGACATAAATATGCACACCTATGCCTACATTACTTTTTATAAAGATGCCAGAAATACACTTTGATAAAAAGTTAGTGTCTTCAGCAAACAATACTGGTTAAGCTAGGTGGAACCATACTTTCCACACTGCACATGATTTACCTCCAAATGGTTCAAAGACCCCAACATAAAACCAGATACACTAAACCTTATAGAAGAGAATGTGGCACATATCCTTGAACTCATTGACATAAGAAAAAAAAAAAAACTTTCTGAATAGACTACTTTAAGTATAGGCACTGAGATCATCAATAAATAAATGGGACCTCATGAAACTGAAAAGCTTCTGCGTATCTGTAGTGGATAGCCATCCCAGCATTGGCTGGGAAGTTTCAACCCCCATTGAGGCTTCGGTAATGGTCCTGCCCACAAGGCAGGGCGGAGAGGAACAGAAGGGGAGGCGTGCTTGGTGCCTGGGCCCTGGACGCTGGAGGGAGACAGAGCAGAGTTCTCCAGAGAACACCGCCGGACTGCACTCACTATACCTTTGCCAAACCCTGCAACCTACCCCTTCATTGTAAGTTACCCCACAAAATAAACCTCCCTTTTAACTACGTGGAGTGGTCTAAATAATTTCACCAATATCTCGCACTCACATGGGACAAATTCCAAAGGCCTGGGCAGCTTCCTCCCTCATGATTCTTTAAAAGATTGCTGTCTTCTCCATGTGTCCCTTCCAGTCCTCTGTTTTCTGTTTCCTTCTCCGCCCTGCCTTGTGGGAATGACCATTACTGAAGCCTCAATGGGGGTTGGAACTTCCCAGCCAATGCTGGGATGGCTCTCCACTACACATATCCAAGGACACCATCATTCATACAAAGCAACAGCATACAGAATGGGAAAAGATTTTTAGCAAATACACTTCTGATAGAGGGCTGATATCCAAACTATATAAAAACTCAAAAACTAGATATCAAGAAATCAAATAACCAAATTAAAAAATTGGGGCAGATATGGAAACAAGAATTCTTAATAGAGGAATCTCAAATGGGTAAGAAACACTTAAAAGAATGTGTTACATTCTTAGCCATTAGGGAAATGGAAATTAACACTATATTGAAATTTTATTTTATACTCATTAGAATGGATAAGATCAGGAAAAAACATTGACAGCTCTTGCTGGCAAGGATGTAGAGTGAGTAGTTCACCCATTGCTGATGGGAGTACAAACTTGTGTAGTCACTACCAAAAGCAATGTGGTCATTCCTCAGGAAGTTAAGAATCAATATACCTCAGGATTTAGCTATACTAATCTTTGGCATATACCCAAGGTATTTTATCTTACCACAGAGATACTAGCTCAACCATCTTCATTTCTTCTCTACACATAATATCCAGACACTGGAAACAACTTAGAAGTCCCTCAATAGAAGAATGGATAAAAAGCGAGGTACATTGGTACTAAGCTGTTAAAAATGAGATTTTGAAATTCACAGGTAAATGAGCAGAACTTTTAGAAAAAAGAAATCATCCTGAGTAAATTCTCCAAGATCCAAAAAGACAAGTGTGGTATTTATTCAGTTACATGTTGATATTTGCTGTTAATTCAATAACAAAGTTACTATACATAGCACCATAAGGGTCAGGTATTGATTAAGGGATTGTGGTAGGGGGCAGATAGATCTCATTAGGAAAAAGAAATATAACAGATATTTATGGATGGATAGCATCGTGCTGGAAAAGGAGGATCAAGCCAGGAAGCAGAGAAAGGTGAGAAATGAAGGAATATAGGGAGATAAATTAAAGAACTTTTTAGGGGTTATATGGATGACTAATGCAGTAGAATCTTTCTAAAGTATACACTATATGAAAAAGATTTAATCAAATTGCTAAATAATGTGGGAAACATAATCCCAACTTGGCATGTCTAGTTACCAACTGAAGCTTGCAGAAATCACATTAGTAACTTTTAATTAGCTAGGGTTAGTTGGGGGTTACAGTTATCCATTTTTGGGCAGGCCTGGACAAGTCAGAGGCATTATCCTTGAGCTGCCATGGAGGCTACCTGGCTTAGCATGTACTGACTGTGGGGGCTGGCTCAGTGGCACATGCTTGGTGTATCCTATCTCCCTGTCCCTGATGGCAGGGCATCAGTGATTAATTGTCTTTTGTTCATGGCCCTCCCAGAAACTGCTTGCTCAGTCTCAGGAAACTGAAACTGAGGCCAGATCTCTGAGAGAAGACTGAGTAGCTTGTTTTGGTGTCTGCTTGGTCACATAGAACCTTCAGCAGTATGTTCTAATGCCTTTGAGACAGGAAGGTAATCTGCTTGCTACTGAAAGAGAAAGGAAAACATCCACCCAGTCATGAACTCTTTGATCTACTATGATGCCCTGCCTATAGGAAAGACTAGAAAAATATTGACAGAAATTTGACGTGACTAACTAATATCTCATTGTAGCTGGAGAGTTTTTCTCTGGGTCCCACCAAGACCCCGCAGTCCCGTAGCCCACTTATAAAATAATCACTCAGAAGCTTATATTATAAACTGTATGGCAATGGCAGGCTTCTTGATATCTAGTTCTTATATCTTAAATTAACCCATTTCTATTCATCTATAAGTTGCCACGTGGCTCATGGCTTACCGGTATCTTTTCTTTTTTAATATTAATTTTACATATCAGCATGGGTTCCCCTGTCCTGCCTCTGCTCCCACCATCCCCCAGCCTCTCCCCACATTCCCATCTCCTCCAGGGCAAAGAATCCTCTGGGGATTCAGCTCAACCTGGTAGATTCACTGCAGGCAGGTCCAGTCCTCTCCTCCCAGGCTGAGCAAAGTGTACCTGCATAAGCCCCAGGTTCCAAATAGACAGCTCATAAACTAAGGACAGGTCTGTGTCCCACTGCCTGGGTGCCTCCCAAACAGTTCAAGCTAATCAACTGTCTCACTTCTCCAGAGGACCTGATCCATTTGAGGGCTCCACAGCTTTTGGTTCATAATTCATGTGCTTTCATTAGTTTGGCTATTTGTTCCTGTGCTTTTTCCAATCTTGGTCTCAACAATTCACATTCTTACAATCCCTCCTCTTTCTTGACAATTGGACTCCTGGAGCTCCACCTGGGGCCTGGCAGAGGATCTCTGCATCCACTTCCATCAGTTATTGGATGAGAGTTCTAGCATGCCAGTTAGGGTGTTTGGCCATCCAATCACCAGACTAGGTCAGTTCAGGCTTTCCCTCAACCATTGCCAGTAGTCTACAGTGGAGGTATCAATGTGGATTTCTGGGGACCTCTCTAGCACTTTGCTTCTTCCTGTTCTCATGTGGTCTTCATTTATCATGGTCTGTTATTCCTTGTTCTCCCTTTATGTTCTTTATCCAGCTGGGATCTCCTGCTCCCCTAAGCTCTCTTTCACTTGAACCTTGCCCTTCATTACCCCCACTCTCGTCCAGGTTGTTCATGTAGATCTCATCCATTTCTCTGTTGCTGGGCAATCCTCGTGTCTTTCTTTGGGTCTTGTTTTCTAGGTAGCCTCCCTGGAGTTGTGAGTAGCAGTCTAGTCATCTTTGTTTTACATCTAGTATCCTCCTATGAGTGAGTACATACCATGTTTGTCCTTCTGAGTCTGGGTTACCTCACTCAGGATGATTTTTTTCTAGATCCATTCATTTCCTGCAAACCTCATAATGTCATTGTTTTTCTCTGCTGTGTATGTGTATACATATACTCCATTGTGTATATGTACCATATTTTCTTCATCCATTCTTCAGTTGATGGGCATCTAGGTTGTTTCCAGGTTCTGGCTATTACAAACAATGCTGATATGACATAGCTGAGCAAATGCCCTTGTGGTATGATTGAGCATTCCTTGGGTATGTGCCCAAGAGTGCTACAGTTGGGTCTTGGGGGAAATGGATTCCCAATTTTCTAAGGAAGTGCCATATTGATTTCCAAAGTAGCTGTACAAGCTTACATTCCCACCCGCAGTGGAAGAGAGTTCCCCTTACTTCACATCCTCTCCAGCATAAGCTGTCTTCAGTGTTTTTGATCTTAGCCATTCTGACAGGTGTAAGGTGGTATCTCAGAGTTGTCTTGATTTGCATTTCCTGAATAATTAGTAATGTTGAGCAATTCATTAAATATCTTTCAGCCATTTGAGCTTCCTCTGTTGAGAATTCTCTGTTTAGTTCTATAGCCCATTTCTTAATTGGACTGTTGGGCATTTTGATGTCTAATTTCTTGAGTTCTTTATATATTCTGGATATCAGCCCTCTGTCAGATGTGGGGTTGGTAAAGACCTTTTCCCATTCTGCAGGCTGTTGCTTTGTCTTATTGACCGTGTCCTTTGCTCTACAAAAGATTCTCAGTTTCAACAGGTCCCATTGATTGATTGTTTCTCTCATTGTCTGTGCTACTGGTGTTATATTTAGAAAGTGCTCTCTAGTGCCAATGTTGTAGTTAGTTTTCCTGCCTGGCTCACAGTTAGGTCAAATCTCTCTCAATTGCCAGGCCCATAGACGCTCAGACCCAACCATGTAAACACAGAGAAACTTATATTGTTTACAAACTGTATGGCTATGGCAGGCTTCTTGTTATTTATTTCTTCAATCTTAAATTAACCCATTTCTATTAATCTATACTTTGCCATGTGGCTTGTGGCTTACCATTACCTTACATCTTGTCATGGCGGTGGCTGGCAGCATCTGTCCACTCAGCCTTCCTATTCCCATCATTCTTTTCTCTCTTGTCCCACCTATACTTTCTGCCTAGCTACTGGCCAATCAGCACTTTATTTATACAGAGCTATATCCACAGCACAATGTGTTCAAGACTACTTCCTACTTTCTCTTCTATCAGGTTCAGAGTAACTGGATTTAGGTTGAGGTCTTTGATATGCTTGGTGTTAAGTTTTGTGCATTATGGCAGATATGGATCTATTTGCAGCCTTCTACACTTTGACATCCATTATGCCAGAACCATTTGTTGAAGATGCTTTCTTTTTTCCATTGTGCAGTTTTGGCTTCTTTGGCTTACTGGTATCTTAACATCTTCTTCTCATGGCAATGGCAGTTGGCAGCAGCTCCTGACTCAGCCTTCCACTTCCCAGAATTCTCCTCTCTCTTTGTCCTGCCTATACTTCCTGCCTGGTTACTGGCCCATCAGCACTTTATTTATTAACCAATCAGAACTACACATTCAGAGCATACAGAACATCCCACAGCATCTTATTTTACTAAGGGTCCATTCCCCAAGATGGAAATTATACCCAGAACTGCTTGAGTGATCAAGAAACTAAGGCTAGAGAGCCAAAAGACCCAGGGTAAAAATCAAATACTACTGTTTGAAAAAGAGAACAGAACAAAAGAGAAAAAATGCAGCAGGCAATGAGTCTTAATGATACTCTGTTTTACTCACAGATCAGTACCTTGCTGAGGCATCATCAGAGAGACATTAAACTGAGAGAACTTATAATGCAGAGTTCTAAATGGAATATCTCCATCAAATTCCATCTCTCAGAGCTCAAAGAATCTCAAAGAAAAGGAGACAGAAAAAGTGTAAGAGCCACAGAGGATAGAGGACACTAGGAGAACAAGTACCTCTAATCACCTGAGTCAAGCTCATCTGATCTCACAGATATGGAAGTAGCAAGCACAGGGCCTTCATGGGTCTGCACCAGGTCCTCTGCACATATATTACAGCTTTCAGGTTAGTATTTTCTTGGGGTTTCTGAATGTGTTAGTGAGTAGGTCTCTGATTCTTGTGTCTTTGGGGATAAGAGGGCTCTTTTCTTTCCATTTTTTTTTCCAACTTGATATTGTTGTGGGAATTCTGCCATTAGGTCCAGAGGCCAACTGAATGGAGTGCTTTGGCTCAACGGGCGTAGTCTTCTCTTAAGATATGTAACCTCTTAAGAACCAAGAGGGAAGAGATCAGCTGCAATTGCTGGTCATCAAGTACTGGGAAGGCAGCAAGGCTTTTTCCCCTGCTTGCTTTTTGGAGACAGGGTTTCTCTGTATAAGAGCTATGGCTGTACTAGAACTCACTCTGTATCCAGGCCCCAAGTCAATCCCTGCTTGACAATACCCACAAGACATCCCATATAAACTGCCCTGACTTGTCAGAAAAAAGGCTGTTCTCTCCACCCTGGTAGAGCAACTACTCTCCTGGACACATTCTTTCCAAATAAATCTCTTTCTCAAAAGAGTTTTGGGTGTGAAGATCTTCAGTCACTGGAGTACAGAAGATTCCTTCTGAGATGTCCCTCAGTGGACAAAACAAGGGAGAGCTGAAAGTGCAGAGCTAGAGGAGCTGAACAGAAGATCTTTGCTGAGATGTCCCCCAGTGGACAGAGCAAGAGAGAGCAGAAAAAGTAACACTTTCCTCTGGAGCCAAAGGAGATTGCTACATTTCTTTAGAGGTTTCCCCTTCCACAGAGTGAAGCAAAAGAAGCAACATCTTAGGCCAGAGAAGCAGAGCTCTGCTAGGAAGCTCCTTTAAGTGGGAGTTGAGCAAAGCTCTGCTGTAGCAGCCCTCCAGGAGAGGAGCAGGATTGCTATATCCTGCAGGGAAACTATCCCCCATCACACCAGGTATACCTTGACTTTCCTGAACAGTCAGGATACCCTTCTCTGCTGAATCAGTTCCAGGCTTGACTTTCCTGAGAAGTCAGAAAAATTTCTCTTCCAGGGCTGAACTGTCTCCTTGTCGTTCCAGCTGTCAGAGCTGTGCTAAACAGCTCTAGATGTCCAGGACATCTTCAGGACAGAGCTGTTGTTCTGAGCAGCTTGAGGTGTCCAGAATACCTCATCCTCCAGTGCTAAACTGTCTCCTTGCAGCTTCAGCTCTCAGAGCTGTCCTAAGCAGCTCAAGGTGTTGCCTGACCTCCAGGTAGTCAGGTCACCTATCCCCAGAGTTGTTGCAACAAATTTACTTACATTGTTGGTGCCAAAACCCAGGACCAAACCCACAGAGTTGCAACCAATTTACTGACAGCCTCCCCTGTTCTGGTAAAGGAATGTGCCACTACAGTCCTTAATGGGTCATGTATCTTCAAAGAGGTCCATGTCCACTGGGCCAAACCTCTCCATTCAATTGGATATTAGAATAACAGAATTCCCACAGTTTTTTTTTCTCATTTTATCATATTTTATTTTGTTTAAGACATAGTAGTTTAAAGAAAAAATAAATTACTTTTTTCACACCCAAACATGTTTCACAGAGTTCCTGTTATTTAGTCATTAATCCCAGCCTCCAAATTCACACAAACTCCTCATTCTCATGCTGATGATATTAAATTCTAACTCTTTGAGGTGGTTCAATGATAGGAATAGAGTCTAAATGATTGGTATTTATGTACTTATAAAAGTAGCCTGAGGAAGACCACATCCCTTCCACTATGTCCAGCTATAGTGACCAAACAGCTGCCAGGAAACATTTTGGTTTTCCAGCCTCTAGAACTAAAAGAAATAAACTTCTTTTTGTAACTTATTTTCTAGTATTTTATTACATAATCTTTCAAATAAAAAAGCATGTTCCTATGTTTGATTCTTTTGGGATGTTAAAAATCAGAACTCGTGGGTGAAGAGAGTCTGATCACTGTGTATAAAATGATCAATATTCAGAGGAGATATTTCCTAGTCTATGTGTGTTAGCTTTACAGATAAGGTTGAACTTATAATGGCTGGGCAGTGGTGGCACATGCATTTAATCCTAGTAACTGGGAGGCTAAAAGAGTGGGGGTGGAGAGATAAGGCATTTGAGAAATTCAGTTAACAAAAAATTACTTATCATCACTGATTAGCATCCAGTACACATGCCTTGGTGATCATAAAACCAGAATCACTAGAGAATATTGAAACATAGATCACTTGCCTCCAAAGGGTTAAAATCAAACTCTGAGCTACAGTTTATAGCAAGTATTTATTGATTCCACAACATCATAATTGAAATAGTATATACTGAACTCTAATAAATTAACCTCTTTTATAATTTCTATATAGATCTCTAAATGCTTACTTTCCAAAGTAATGAATAGCTTTATTCATTCACTTGTCTCAGGTATTAACTCTGGGACATTATATTTTCCCATAACTTTCTTACAAAGCATTTGTAGACTCTAAACATTATTTTAATTTGTTAAATTTAATTTTCAAAATGTAGTATTTTTAACTTTTTTGCTGTGTATTTTTATTATCACTTGCATTTTTCTCATAGAAGTTAATCCTAGTTTATATTCTATAAAGAATCTTATATGTGACTATAGGAGTGTATAGTTAGGAATATATTAGTCACTGAAGTTACAGTATCAAAATATTGGTGATATATTATACTTTACAACTTATATGTATTTTGATAATACACAAAACTTTAACTATTTTATATAAATATTTTTGATACAACACATTATGACCATGGGTTCCTTTCTCCTAATCCCTCCAAGATCCATCACACCTCCCATCCTCTACCCACTCAACTTCATGTGCTCTCTCTCTCTCAAAAAAAAGAAAGAAAACAAAAACAAATAAGATAAAAATAGCCAAAATAATCCATACTGGAAAATAACCTGCTCCCCAAATGAGCATGGAATTCATTGTGTGTTGGCCAACTATCCATGAACATAGATCCTTCCCTGGTCTATGTTTGATATACACAAGGAGACTCCATTAGGGAAAACTGATTCTCTCATTACCAAAAGCTATCAATTTCAAATAACTTCTTTGTCAGAAGTGGGGACTTTTCATCCACTTTCCATTTTCTATGTTGGTTTTGTCTGGGTTGAAACTGTACAGGTCTTGTACATGCTATCAAAGTCTCTGTGAGTAAGCAGTAGCTAGGAACTAACACAGAGTCTCAAGTGGACAATGTGAAGAGAATAAAAAACATTTAGGACTCAGCCATACATTGGATGTCTTCAGAGAACCCCTCCTCTCAGGGCTCAGGGATTTATAAAGAAAGGAATACAGAAAGATTGTATGAGTCAGAAGTGGTATATTATTCCAAGGAAACAGTGTCTACTATACACAACAAGAACATATAGACATATGAACTCATACAACTGTCATAATTTTCATTTAAAATGGAATATATATATATATATATATATATATATAATTTTAAATGAAATGTGTATATATTATATATAAACACATGCACACATGCACACACATATGTTTTTCAAGACAGGGTTTCTCTGTTTTAATGCCTTATCTGTTCTGGAACTAGCTCTGTAGATCAGACTGGCCTCAAACTCACATTAATCTACCTGCCTCTGCCTCCCAAGTGCTAGGATTAGAGGCATCAGCCACCAGCACCCAGTAGAAAGTAATTTTTATTCTAAAACATAATCTACAAACATTATTCTAAACCGTCATCCTTTCTATAACCCATTTTCTGCATTTAAAATTAATTGATCTTCCCCTGCACTTCTTTACCCATGTTCCCTCTAATTATGTTTCTGTGAACTAAAACTGAATACATGTAGAATTCAGTAAGATGTGGTTGATGTCCAGCTCTTTACACAAAGATCTTTGAGTTAGCAAATATTTAACATATACAATTTTATTTTATTTTGTTATAGAACTGAATTACAGAAAAAGAATACAGAAAAAATATTACTGTTAACTGCGTTAGCTATACCTTGCTACTACAAAGTGTCAGGGCATTTATCGCATCTTGAACATTACCAAATAAAAAGATATTTTACATTACCAAATGGAATTTCAAATAGGCATATTAAAAATACAGTAAAAAGCAGAGTAAAGATAGTTGTTAGCCCACTGCTAATGTCACACTGATACTCTTTAGTTTGACCATTCTCATCATCATCATTAAGGGGTCATTATTACTAAGCAACCATTTATTCTTAATCCAATCTTCTATAATTACTGAATCCCATGGATTCCATTTGATATAATTGCTAGTGGACACCTTCCCAATTAGAAGATGCTCAGGTTTCCTACAAGGCAGCTGTAGGAAATAAACAAATGAAATATAAAGCTGTAGAGCCTTAGTTTCTATTTTTACATTGATAGCTAAATAAGCTCTCTCTCTAAGGATAATAAGATGATAAAAGATGATATTATTTCTTCAATGTTTAGCTGAAGAATCTTGTCCCTATCAGTTACGAACAGACATACTGCACAACTAACAAAGGTTAATTTATCAGTATACTATAATTTCTTTTTCTCAGCAATTAACAATCAGAATTTTTAAACAATTTATTGATCACAGTGTTAATTCACTGGCTTGGAGCAAATGGTCCAGAAGTGGTGACCATTATATTACATTTGAAATGATATATTCCTTCCTTTCAGATATGCCACAAGTGACAGATAAAATCCTATAGTTTTTAATCTAGCTCCTCTGTTTTGAAATTCTTTTATTATTAACATGAGTGAATTTTGTTTATTTTATTTTATTATTTTTGATTTAGGGCTTCTTTGTGTAGCCTTATTTTTCCTGAAACTAGGTCTATAGACCAGACAGGTCCCATGAGTAAAATTTTAAAGAAATAGATTTCATATATATTTGCAGATCTCTAGATAATGGTTTCTGACAAATTTATGCATATAGAAATGGGGTAAAATTGGGTGCTACTCTGTATCAATAGCTTGCCTGGAACATACTGTGTAGTCGAGGCTAGCCTCTCATGATAAGCCATTTGCCTTAGCCTTTAGAATATTAGGATTATAGGTATGAGCTATCACATATGGCAAAATTATTCATTTCAATAAACCAATGTAGAAAGCTAATACTTTATCCACATTTAAATTCATTTGATTATATAAAAGATTTTGTGTTTTGAATGGTACTTTAAAAGTATAATGTGACATTAAACTGTTTCTTAGTGCTTTCTGCTTTTATAAGATTGAAAATGTATACTCAACTTGATAATACATTCAACTACTAAAAGGATTAAAAGATACCATGAATTTTTTATTTTTATTCTATCTGCCATAAGTAAAACAAATGCATTTTTGGGCTGTCATAAGATTCCTAAAACCCTATCCTATGTATAATACTCAAATGACATTTGAAATTACAACAGAAGATGCTCTTATAAATAAGTTAAGGGTTTATATTTATCCTCAAAATCTCTGTGAGCAGCACTCAACCCTTACATTCCTCCCTGGGTGATTTTCCCATAGAAGCCAGAATAACCTTGTGAAGTGTTTTAAATGGTAAGTATGATCATAGCAATTTTGCACCCTAAAGTATACTATAATTTCCCAAGTCTTGTCAATAATCTGAAATTCATCATTTGGTATCCAAATATAATTCCAAATTTGTCTTCTACTTATCATCCCCCTTTATATTTCCACTTCAGTTTTTCTGACATTTTTTACTTTGATGAACATAGCAAGTAGGCTACCATGTGTGAGTGATATCTCCTTATACACACTACGTGCTCACCATATCTTTATGGTACTTTCTCTTCATTCAGGTTCAAGATGGCTTTTGACTATAAGACAGCCAAAATATAACATCAGTTAGGTTGGCATGATGTCATACATCTGAAATTAACACACTAAAGAGGGTAAAAAATAAAAAGAGAGAAAACCCTTCATAACCAAATTCCAGTTGGCCTTACTAAATAAATATTTGCTCTTTACCATATCTATGTATGGATATATTTGTTATGTGGGCTACATATGAATAGTAAATATATGAATCAATATTTATTTTTTCTTATCATCTATATATGTTTGTCAATGACTGTTTTACTTAAAATGGCAACTGTGAGAAACTAGTAATCATTATACCATGTCTATTTCCATAATTTTAGCAAAGGGTATGTAGTCCAACATATACTGCTCATTTAGTATAATTTCCTGAAGGTAAAAAAGGAAAGGTGAGGTGATATAAAGGGAAAGAAAATAATAGAGATGAGAAGAAATGACCTGTTAGGCGTTAAAGTTTTATATTAAAATTTATATATTATATACTAAAGTTATGTTTTATATTGCCATATATAATATATTATAAAATATGAGGTTCTGTGTTATACATTAAAATTTACCAAATAAAAAGAACACATGGCAGAAAGTGTATGTATATATCTCTAATAGTGATATATGCAATAGAGAAAGGATGATATATAGAATTGACCCATGTAAACCTGATGGTCATGCTCTGTGTTCAGCTACCTGTGACCTGGAAACCCAGAAAGTTCACTTACAGTTTTAATCCTAGTCCAATGTTCTGAGAATCAGGCCAAGCAATGATATCAATTCTAGGTCAACCTTGTGCCTGACAACTAAGTAATGTAATGTGAGTCAAACTCTGAGGACAGAGTCTTCTTAATTAATGCCATAGTTTAAGACAGAAAGGAGTGTTTGTTCCCTCTCTCTGTTATTCTCTTTATATGGGACCATAAAAATATTGGTGACACATTCTCACAATAAGAAACACAAAATATTTTTATATAGTCTATTCTGGAAACACTTTCACACACAAATTTATTAACGAGATGTCTGGGCAGGAATGATATTGACATAAATAATTATGAAACTGTGCATGAGGAAATTTCAATTTTACTACAACCATTCAACAACCAAAACTTAACTTAAAATATATCTCTCCAACCATTAATTACACAAAATCTCTTCTTTTATTCTAATTTATTGATTATTTTATCTGTTACACTATCACTGGACAGGTAATCTTTTAAACCTTTTATTTCATACAGTCACATATTTTCCCTTTAATATCTTATTCTCTCATTAATTCTTTTTTTCTGTCATTAATTCTTATGATTAACCAGGCCTAATTTTTAAATGGGACATCTGTACAATGCTCTGAATTAAAATGTAACAGTTATGTGTTTTTAAATCTTTTTTCCTTATATTGAAAACAGATGTTTTACTCACACAATATATCCTGATTTTTTCCCCTCTCTCTACTCCTCACAGTTTCTCCTCACCTCCCTTTCCATCTAGATCTGTTCCCTTTCTGTATCTAATTAGATAATAAACAGGCTTCTAAGGGACAATAATAAAATAAAATAAAAGTAAAACAAAAACTAACCCATCAGAATTAGACAAAAAAGATAAAAGAGGGAACGACTCAGAGAGGCACTAGACACAGAGGCCCACATATTCGCATGTTCAGGAATCAAAAAAGGAAACCCATTAGACTCGGGGCCATAGGATACATTGCGAGGACGGCGTTGGCATGCTTCTCCAGTCTCTGTGAGTTCATGTGAGCACAGCTCATGTTGGTTCAGTGGGCATGCTCCTTTGGGTGTCACCCATCTCCTCCAGCTCTTATACTTTTTCTGCCTCCTCTTCCTCAGGGTTTCCTAATCTCTAAGGGAAGGGATTTGATGGAGAAATCCTAATTAGAGCTGAGTTCACCAAGGTGTCTAACTCTTTGCATAATACCAGCCTGTGGGTCCCTGTGTTTGTTCCCATCTGGTGAAGGTGGAAGCTTTTCTGACCATGACTCGATAAAACACTAGTCTATGAGTGCAGTAGGATGTCATAAGGAGTCATTTTATCATTGCTTTTGTTTTTGTACCCAGTAGTATTTGGTTTTACCCTAGGTCTCTGAGTTATTTAGTCTCTCTTTCTTGGTTATCTAGGCGATATCTGTTGTGGGCTCCATTTTGTAGAGTGGGCCTTAAGAAAAAATGAGCATTGGTTGGTTATTCCCACATATTTTGTGTCATCATTGCACTAGCATTTTTTGTAAGCAGGACAGATCAAAGGTTTTATGCCTTGGTTAGTGTTCACATTGCTCTTTTGGTACCCTAAAAGTGCTTTCCTGTATCAAAGACATTGGAACATAAGAATGAAAGTTCTTCCTCGTTCTCCCTTTCTGTTCTTGATTCAGCTGGGATCTCCTGCTCCCCTAAGCTTTCTTTCCCTCAAACCTTGACCTTCATTACTCCCACTCTCATCCAGGTTGTTCATGTAGATCTCATCCATTTCCCTGTCATTGGGTGATCCCTGTGTCTTTCCTAGGGTCCCGTTTTCTAGGTAGCCTCCCTGGAGTTGTGTAGCAGTCTAGTCATCTTTGTTTTACATCTAGTATCCTCCTATGAGTGAGTACATACCATGTTTGTCCTTCTGAGTCTGGGTTACCTCACTCAGGATGATTTTTTCTAGATCTATCCATTTCCTGCAAACCTCATAATGTCATTGTTTTTCTCTGCTGAGTAGTACTCCATTGTGTATATGTGCCATGGACCTGCCTGTACTGAATCCACCAGGTTTAAATGAATCCCCAGGGGAGTCTTGGCCCTGTAGGAGATGGGAATGGAGGGGATGGAATGGGGGAAAGGTGGGAGTGGGGGCGGGAGGTGGGAGGCCAGGGGAACCCATGGCTGATGTGTAAAATTAAAACACAAATATAATAATAATAATAATAATAATAATAATAATAATAAGAAGAAGAAGAAGAAGAAGAAGAAGAAGAAGAAAGTGAAAGTTCATGTAAGCACCAGCTCACTTTCTCCATGTTCAATGAGCTGTGTGGGCGTTGTCTTCAGTGATGGGAGCTTACTGTCAGTTTGTAGAGAGCAACCTATTGTTGTTGCAACAGTGTAGGTCATTTGGTGATTTCCATGTAACCTTTGGGCCAACAACTCATTTGGATGAAACCCAACCCCAGTTCTAGAAGCTTCACTGGGTGACAAAGTTGGCAGCCAGTTGGGAATCTGGCTCCCTGTAAAGACTTCATAAGGAATGCCTTAATATATTTTATGAAATGACTGTACTAGATTTGTATACCACTTTCCAGATGTTCCTCAATTATAGCTGTCTCTCCCCATATTACCTCTCCCAAATCCCATCTCTCATCCCAACCCCCAGTAGGTCCTCTCATTCCTCTCCTTAAACCTCAGTACATCCATAAAATCTATTTATTCTGTTTCCAGCTCCCAGGGAGATCTGTGTGCCTCCTCCCCCCAGTTCCTACATATATACTACAACTCTATGTGTTTGTGGATTTTAGCTTGTTTATCATTTATTTAATAAATAACAGCTACACATAAGTGAATACATATCATACTTCTCTTTCTGGGTTACCTAGCTCAGTTTGATTATTTCCTAGTTCTATCTATTTGCCTATAAATTTCATGATATAATTTTTATTAAGAGATTTTCTATTCATTTTACATACCAACCACAGATCCCCTTGTCCTCCTTCCTCCCATCCCTCAGCCTTTCTCCCCCTACCCACCCCTCATTCCCACCTCCTCCAAGGCAGGGTCTCCCATGGGGAGTCAGCAGAGCCTGATACATTCAACTGAAGCTGGTCCAAGCCCCTCGCCCCTGCACCAAGGCTGCACAAAGTTTCTCACCATTGACACTAGGCTCCAAAAAGCCGGCTCATGTACTAGGGACAGGTCCCGATGCCACTGCCTGGGGGCTTCCTAAACAGTTCAAGCTAAACAACTGTCTCGCTTATCCAGAGGGCCTAGTACAGTACCATGGGGACTCCTCAGCTATGTAGAGTAGTGGTCATCATGATTTAACTTTTAACAGTTGATTAATGTTCCATTGTGCAAATGTACCAGATATTCTTTAAGCATTATTCTGTTGAGTAGCATTTGGATTCTGACTATTATGAATAGCTCAGGAATGAACATGGTTGAGCAAGTGTACTTGTGGTAGGATCGAATATCTTTTGTGGATATGCCCACGAGTGATATAGCTGGATCTTGAAGTAAATTGCTTCCCAACTTTCGGAACTTCAACATTGATTTCCATATATATACGAGATATTAGTCCTCCAATGGATGTGGAGTAGTTAATTTTTTTTTTCTTTTCCCATTCTATAGACTGTTTCTCTGTCTGAATAACCATGTCCTTTGCCTTAGAAAGGCCTTTCAGTTTTATGAAGTTTGATCTATTAATTGTTGATATTAGTGCCTGCACTATCTATGTCCAGGTCAGAAAGATTTCTCCAGTGATAATGAGTTCAAGGTGATTCTCTGCTTTCACTTCTATCAGGTTCAGTATATCTGGTTTTATGTTGAGGTCATTCATCCACATGAGTTGAGTTTTGTGCAAGGTGGTAAGTATAGATTTATTCTCACTCTTCCACCTGCAGACATCCAGGCCAACCATCAGCATTTTTTGAAGGTGCTGTCTGGTTTCCATCATGTATTTCTGTTTTTGTTTGTTTGTTTGTTTTTTAAACAAAATCAAGTCCATAAGTGTGTGTATTCATATCTGGGACTTCATTTCTTTGGTAATGTGTCTGTGTGTGCTTTTATGACCAATGATGCTTTTATTACTACAGCTTTGTAGTAGAACTTGAAATTAAGGATCATGAGACCTCCATGGTCTCTTTTATTGTTCAGGATTCTTTTAGACATCCTGGGGTTTTAGTTTTCCCATGTGAAATTGAATATTATCTTTTCAAGGTCTATACGAATTGTGCTGAATATTTTAATGAGGATTGCTTTGAATCTGTAGATTGCTTTGATAAGATGGTCATATTTACTTTGTTAATCTTACCCTTTTATAAGCATGAAATATCTTTCCATCTTCTCATACCTTCTACAATTTCATTTTCTTTCTTTTTTAATTTTTTTATTTTTTCAAAGATTTACTTTTTGTTTCTTTGTTTGTTTTTCATAAAATCTTTTCACTTGCTTGGTTAGAGTTAGTTACTTCAAGATATTTTATATTATTTGGAGTTAGTGTGAATGGTACTATTTCAGTGATTTCTTTCTTATGCCACTTTTCACTTATTTATAAGAGGGCAACAAATTTGTTTGCATGGCATGTGTATCCAGTTGCTTTGCTGAAAACATTTATCAGCTGTATGAGTTTCCAAGTAGAATTTTTAGGGTTACTTATCTATAGTATCATATCATCAGCAAATAAATATATTTTGAATTTTTCCTTTCCAATTTGTGTCCCCTGTATCTCTTTCTGTTGTCTTATTCCTCTAGCTAAGACTTCAGGTACTACGTTGAATGGTTATAGAGAGACTGGACAACCTTGTCTTATTCCTGATTTTAATGCAATACAAATTGCCTTAATTTTCTCTCCATTTAAGTTGATTTTGGCTATTGGATTACTGTGAACTGACTTTACTATGTTCAACATGTGCCATGCATCCTTAATCTCTCTGAGATTTTTATGAAGTGGTGCTGGATTTTGTCAAAAGCATTTTCTGTATCTTGTGAGATAATGTGTATTTTAATTCATTTTGTATATATGATTGTTTATATTTACTGATTTTTGTATATTGAACCATCCTTGCCTCTATAGAATGAAGCCTATTTGATCATAGTGGATGGTCTTTTTTATGTGTTCTTAGATTCAGTTTGGAAGTATTTTATTTAGTATTTTTTGTGTGTGCTCATGAGGGAAATTGTTCTGTAATTCTCTTTCATTGTTGGGTCTTTATATGGTTTGAATATCAGGGTAACTGTGGCCCCATAAAATAAGTTAGACATTGTTCCTCCTGTTTCTATTGTTGAATAATTTGAGGAGCATTGGTGGTACTCTTTGAAAGTCTGATAGAAATCTACACTGAAACAATCTGGTTCTGCACACAGACTACTTCTATTTCATTACAGTATAAGTCTGTTTGCCTATCTGATCCAATTTCACCTAGATAAGTGGTACCTATGGAGAAAATTACCAGTTTCTTGTAGATCACTGGATCTCAACCTCCCTAATTCTGCTTTAAAACAGTTCCTCATGTTGTGATGACCCCAACCACAATTTTCTTTAAACTTTTTTATTAATTCTTGTAAATTTCATATCATGCATCCTAATCTCACTCATCTCCCAACCCTCCATATCTGCCCTCGACCCTTGAAACATCCCCTGAAAAAGAAAACAAAAAAATAAATGTAATAAAAAATAAAAATGAAGAAATAAAAATGATAGTTAAAGAAAAACAAATAAAAAATCTTGCAGTAGAAGCTGTGGTGTGTCACAGTGTGCCCACCAGTCTATCCTTTTGCCCAAACAACTTTTCTTGCTAATGTTCATTGTAGTGAGTCATTGCATTCTAGGCCTTTGGCTTCTGCTACACTATCAATAGTGGATTCTCACCTGGACTCCTCTATGATATCTTGTTGTTGTCCTGTGTCATGAAGATCTTGCAGCTTTGCTTCTGTAAAGCCAATGCCTTCAAGCTCTCCAGCAGTTCTTAGAGGGGGTAACTGTTGAAGTTCTTCAACTCAAAGACTTGGATATGGGCCTGGGTGGTAGCTGAGTTGGTTAGCCCGCCCACTTTCCTGCACCTGGGCCACCAGGACCAGCTCTCCTGCCTTGCTCAGGTAAAGGGGAAAAGTCAGCTCATCTGCTCTTACACCTTCATGCCAGCTCTCCCCCAGTGCACAGGCAAAGGACAGTGTTGTGTGCTGTGGAATATCTTTCTGTATGCTGTGAATACATGTTGTTCCCATTGGTTAATAAAAGGTGCTTTGACATATGGCAAGGCAGCTTAGAGTCAGGCAGGAAAGGAGAGAGATGGGAAAGAAAAAGGCGGAGTCTGGAGAGACACCAGCCTGCCGCCCAAGGAACAACATGCCAGCAGACTGGTAAGCCACAGAAAATGTAGCAAAACATAGATTATTAGAAATGGGTTAATTTAAGATATAAGAGCTAGCTAGCAAGAAGTCTGCCATAGACTATACAGTTTGTAAATAATATAAGCCTCTGTGTATTTACTTGTGTATGAGTGGCTGCAGGACCATGGATGAGAGAGATTGTCTGGACTGTGGGAGCAGGCCAGGACCCAAGAAAACTTATAGATACTGTTATTGTACACTGTAAAGATTTATCACTCCTATTGGTTTAATAAAACACTGGTTGGCCAGTAGCCAGACAGGAAGTGTGTGTGGGGTGAATAGAACAGGAAAAGGCTGGGAAGAAGAAAGACAAAGACAGGGTCTCCACCCAGATGCAGAGGGAGCAAGATGAGAATGTTGGACTTAGAAAAGATACCAACCTACATGGCTAAACATAGATAAGAATTCTGGGTTAATTTAAGTATAAGAGCTAGTTAATTATAAGAATGAGCAACAGGCCAAACAGTTTATAATTAATATAAACCTCTGTGTGTTATTTGTGACTGAAGAGATGTGGGATGAGTGGGCAGGATGGAAACTTCTCTCTACAGGGCAGGGCCATTTTTCCTGCTCACACTCTAGGGTCTGCTCACCCAAGCCCACACCACCAGGGCCAACTCTATGGTTCTGCCTATGGGAGGTGTGGGGCCTACTCTCCCAAGTGCTGCATTTAGCAACCAGTAGGGCCAGTTCTCCTGTTCTCATACCCCCTCACCACTATCATCAGGGTTAGCTCTACTGTGCTGCCTAGGCAAAGTGTGGGATCACCTCACCCAATTGCCACAGCCAGTGACAGGGAGGACCCGTTTATGGGGCGGCATCATAGCCCAGGAGATTGCTGACATCTACCCAGACTACTGCTGTTTTATAACAACAGACCCAGATATAGCCCTCTGGTCAGAATGGGCCAGAACATCTCCATGGCCTCAGGTGGCCTTGCATAATACTCACTTCAGGCTGTTACTCACTACCCTCACATCTCTAGCCACCTCTGTTCATGGTGAACATGCCTTTCTGCTTCTCTTTCTCTACCATCTGTCCGCAATGTACTTGCTCATCCTAATGGCACCCTGCCTGCCTTTTCAGGGTGGCTACAGGCAGAGGCCTCTTTGGTGTCTCTAACTCCCGGAAAGTGGAGCATCTTGGGTGTTATCTGCCCCACCCTCACTGAGTTGCTGCAGGCTGCCCAACCTGAACTCTGCACAGACCAAGCCAGGGCCGTTCTGATATCTCTCACTTCCCCTCTCAGCCCTCTAAAATTGTTTTATTGCTACCTCATGTCTTTAATTTTGTTACTGTTAAAAATCAGGAGCCAGCCAGGTGGTGGTTGCCCATGCTTTTAATCCCAGCACTCGGGAGGCAGATCTTTGTTAGTTTGAGGCCAGCCTGGTCTACAAAGAGAGTTCCAGGACAGCCTCCAAAGTTACAGAGAAATCCTGTCTCCAAAAACCAAAAAAATAAATAAATAAATAAATAAATAAATAAATAAAGAAAGAAAGAAAGAAAGAAAGAAAGAAAGAAAGAAAGAAAGAAAGAAATCAGAAGCCAGAAGCAGGTGGATCTCTGTGAGTTCAAGGCTAGCCTGTTCTACAAAGTGAGTTCCAGGAAAGGCGCAAAGCTACACAGAGAAACCCTGTCTCAAAAAACAAAAAACAAACAACCAAAAGAATTATAAGGTAAATATTTGTGTTTTCTGGTGGTCTTTAGTGATCCCTGTGAAAGGATCATCAAACTCCCAAAAGGGTACTTGACCCACAGTATGAGAACTGCTCTATTATATTTACCAATTTGGTAGTTTACAAGCTTTAAAAGTATGTCACTATGAGTCTCAAGATTTCCTTGGTGTCTGTTGATATGTCCCCTTTTTGAATTCTGATTTGGACATTCACTTTCTGCCTTTTAGTTAATTTAAATATGGGTTTGGGATCTTGCTGATTTTCTTAAAGAATCAAATCTTCGTTTTGTCAATTCTTTGAACTGTTGTCTTGGTTCTGTTTTATTGATTTAAGCTCTCAGTTTGGTTATTTCTTGCCATCCCCTCTTGGATGTGATTTCTTCTTTTTATTCTAGAGCATGTGGGTGTGCTGTGAAGTTACTAGAACAAGATCACTCCAGTTTTTTGTTTGTTTGTTTCTATTTTTGTTTTGTTTTGTTTTTTATGTAAGTACTTAGTGCTATGAACTTGGCACTTAAAACATCTCTCATTGTTTGGATAGGTTGTGTATTTATTTTTTTAATTCTAGAAAGTTTTTATTTTTGATATTTCTGTCTGATGCAGTTTTTATTCAGTAGAGAATTGTTCAGTTTCCATGAGTTTTTAAGCCTTCAGTTGTTTCTGTTGTTGTCAATATCCATCTAGTTTTAATCAGAGGCAGTCTGATAGGATTCAGGGAGTTATTTATGTTTTCTTATATCTATTAAGACTTGATTTGTATATAATAAGCATGTGGTTAATTTTGGAAAAAGTTCCATGAGGTGCAGAGAAGAAGGTTATGTTTTGTTGTTGTTGTTGGGGTAAAATGTTTTAATATCTGTTAATTTCATTTTGTTGATAATGTCTGTTATCTCCAGTATTTCTGTTTAGTGTTTATCTGAATGACCTGTCCATTGGAGAAAGTTGAGTGTTGAAGTCACCCACTATCAATCTCTGAGGGTCCATATGTGATTTAAGATATTTCTTTTACAGACTTGTGTGCCCTTGTGTTTGGCACATAGAAGTTAAGAAGTGAAATGCCACTTTGGTAGTTTTTTTTCCTTGATGGGTATGTTTTGTCATTCTCTTTCTATTAAGATTAGTTTTGTTTTGAAGTAGGTATTGCTAGATATTAAAATGACTACTCCAGGTTGCTTCTTAGGTCCATATGCTTGGAGTATCATTCTCCGACAGTTTACCTAAGGTGATGTGTATCATTGATGGTAAGATGTTTCTTGGATGAATCCTTTTTTACCTCCATTATCTTAGTCTGTGTATTTTATTGGGAAATTGAGACAATTGATATTGAGAGATGTCAGTCACCAATATTTGGTGATTTGTGTTACTTTCTTGCTGTTGTAGATGGTGCTGGTAGTGTTAGTAGGTAGTGGTGGTGGTGGTGGTGGTGGTGTGTGTGTGCACGCGTGTGCACACACGCACACGCGCTTACATTTTCTTTTGCTGGTCTAAGATTACTTATTCCCCATTTTTTTTTTACATTGTTCCAATCAACCTCCTTAGTTTGGTATTTTCCTTCTAGTACATTCTGTTGGGGTGGATTTATAGATAGTTGCTGTTTAAATCTGAATTCATCAAGGAGTATTTCATGTTCTCCCTTTACATGGACTCGATACCTTGCTGGTATAGTAGTCTGGGCTTGCATCTGTGCTCTTTTAGTGTCTGCAGAACATCTGTCAAGGACCTTCTGGATTTAGAAACTATTCAGAAGTCAGGTTTAACTTAATAGGTCTGCCTTTATATGTCACTTTTTCCCCTTCAGGCTTTAATATTCTTTCTTTTTTTTCTGTACATTTAGTGTTTTGGTTATTATTTGTTGAGGGGACTTTCTTTTCTGATCTAATGCATTTGGGGATCTGCATGATTCTTGTACCTTTATAGGGTTTGCCTTCTTTAGGTTAGGAATCTTTTCTTCTTTGATTCTGTTGAAAATATTTTCTGGATATTTGAGCATGGTTTCTTTTCCTTCCTCTTTCCTATTTTTCTTAGATTTCTTCTTTTCATGGTGTCACTGATTTCTTGGATATTTCGTGTCAGAAGTTTGTTAGATTTAGCCTTATCTTTGACTAATGTGTTCACTTCTTCTAGCCTGTCTTCAAAGACTGATATTTTCCCTTCCATCTCTTCAAAACAAAGAGTTTGTTCTCATAATTTTTCTGGTGAATCTTACCTCTATAATTTCTGTTTGAAAATCTAAATTTTTCTTTCCCAATATTTCCTTACTTTTGGTTTTCTTTATTGTTTATATTTCCTTTTGAAAGTCTTGAACAGTATTATTTGTTTTCTCCCACTGTGTTTTGTTTTTGTTTTTGTTTTTGTTTTTGTTTTCATTTTCCCGGATTTCTTTATGGGAATTGTTATTTTGCTCTTTAAGAAGCTCTATTAAATTGATACAGGCAGTTTCAAGATCTTTTATTTGTGCTTCAGCTATGTTAGAATACTTGGGACCTGCTGTGGTAGAGTTGCTGGGCTCTAGTAGAGACATTTTGCCCTAGCTGTTCTTGATTATGTTTTTATGCTGGCATCTAGACAACTGGGATTTGGATGACTATAGGTCTAGATGCTGGTTTCTCATTTTCTCTGTTGTATAGGTGTTTTCTCATTGATTTCTGTTTCTCCTGCTTCCCTTGCCAGCTCAGTTGGTGTATTCCAGGGAATGTCTTCTGGTTTTAGAGGTTGGGTTAATGGCATGAGTTGGAGGAAGGAAGTTTGGAGAAGAAGATCTTTGTGATCAGTTGGGGTTGGGGCCAGAGAAGAAAGAGGTACCACAGTAGATGCTGTGCTACACATTTGGGGATGAGCTTGAGGGGACTGAGAGCAGAAGGAGAGGTAGAGATTTGCAGTTAGCATACCTGGTTTCCTAGCAGGAGTCTTCAACCATCATTATGCAATATGCTATAGGCAAAATAGAGAAAGTAGGACTCCAGCATCTCTGGATATTTTTTTCTTCATTTCTACAGTTCTCCTAGGAGGAGCCAATCCTGAATATGCCTATGCTTCTCCTGAGCATTCCTACTGTAAATGTTATATTTATGATTTATAAAATGTATTTTGCTTTCATACCTGAAATAAACCTCAAGGATCTTTTGAGCCATAAACCAGATCATCACTTTGATGAAACTTAGGTCTGATTGTTACAGGGTGCTTACTGTTTGAACACTATCCTACCCAGGTACCTTTTCTATTATTTGGTAGATTATAAGGATCAACAATAAAAATCTACTCTCTAAAGCAATAATTTTGTTTTGCATTTTAAAGAAAGAATGCATCATATATAATTAAATTTACAATTAATGAGAGATCCGAACAAGTGAAAAGGGACACAATGTAAAAAAGGACCTGAGAGTATCTGAGTACTTTGGCAATGCATGTTTCAGAGGTTAAACTCCTATTCATGAAACAATATACCTTTCAATTTTTTTTTAATGATACCATTCACAGAATGCAACTCTCTATAGCTTTACTAAATCTTCTGGCCTGGAAGAGATAAAAATAAAGGAAAAAAAATGAACATTCTTTAAGTCATTGTTTCTCAAAGGGAAGGGTTAGAATAGTACTTGAATACAGGCCTAAAATTTTTATTATTATCTGAAATAGTGATGGATTTAAAAGATTCAGAATCAGCAGTAGAATTAGCATGGGATTGCAGCAGAGAACACTGATGAATGCCCAGACTTTGCATTTATTAGGAAATGTCACCACATTTATTTATTATTCCAATTTACGGATCACAGCACACACTAGGAAGCACATCAGGTAATGTCTTTCTGTTGGTGTTACCACCCTGCTGGAAATCCCCTCAAGATGCTCTCAGTTTCCAGTTTAGGGACCAATACTACCAAAGGAGGCAGTCCGTTCTTCATCCACCAAACTGCAGGTGTTCTCTTTTTTGAGCTAATTTCTCCATAACTTCCTCCTGCTCATCCTGGGCTTACTCTCTTGGTCTATACAAAATTATCTAATACTTCTTCTTCATGAAAAGCCTTGACAAAGCTGAAAACTGCTATCTTGTCTCCATATTTTTTTTCAGGCTATTTACCCATTACCAAAATAAGATTAACTCTCGCTGACCTTACCCATCTCAAGAAGCTGATGAAAATAAGGTGTGATAATAGATGTGAAAGTGTGTCAGGAATTCAAACAAAAATACATGAAATTCATCATTGTTACATTTTGAAACTAATAGGTATGAAATTCTAATCCCTCAGCTAAAATGTCTTTCACCATGATCTTTAAAATTTTCAATTATTTATACCTCTGTATTATTACAAGTCAACCAAGTTAGTCGAGTAAAGTCAATCAAAAAAAATTTTTTTCGTGAAATTACAATGCATGTCAATTAAGTCAGGTGAGGCAAAAAAAAAAATAGTGCAGTCTCTTGAAGGGCTAGACTAACAGAATATTTTCAAACTCTGAAAGCTGGAAAAAGTCAAGTCATAATGGTTAATGGATATCCTTGATAAAGCTTTGCATTGTCTCTTAAAATAGAGCCCCAAGCATGAGTCTGCTCACTTGAACATTGTCCCCTATGTCAGCAAACTATGATGGTGAATCAAGCATTTACATCAAAATTCCAGCCTTATAGCATTTGATGTTACAAGGATTAAATAAATAGAAATAAAGCACAATGGCAGTGGTGATAACACGTCCTTAGTGCTAGGGCTAGAACAACTATGTGTTACTAGACATGCTTTTTAATTTACAAGCATTAATGAATTGTGGATGCACATTTAGTCAAGGAGTACAGTGTTGAATTTACTGTTTCTTCTCTCATTCCTATTATCATGGAGAAATCTAATGTGTAAAAGAGGCTATCACAGAGAAAGCGCTTTTGGAGACTGGGTTGTTTGGTGACTTCAGGGTAAATTTAGAAAAATAATTGTATAGCAAAAAAACAAAAATGATGATGAGACCAGGAAGAGACAAGATGAATTTTCAAGAAGTCCTAGCTTAAGCCTGTGCAATGGAGACAATATATGCATAGGTCAGGTTCATCTTACCTTGCCTCTGACTTCGGATATCATCCTTCAGCTAATAATCAGGGAGTTGTGTCTCCACTTTTAAAATTTGTGTTCAGCCCAGAGGGATCACTGAATACAATGGTTTTTGACTGTGATATGTGTGGCCTTTGGTTTTTTCTTTCCTTTTTTTTTTGGGGGGGGGGGGTGTGTTGTTTGTTTGTTTTTAACTTTGAATTAGAGTACTTGAACATTGATTTTCCTCCTTCCTGGGAGGTGAAGGAAGAAGAACAGGTCTGATGGGGTTGGACAGTAAGAGTGAAAAATGTAGTTAACGTTAGCAAGCAACCCAGTCTCCAAAAGTGCTTTCTCTGTGATCATAATCCCATGTTAGTACCATCAGACAGCTTCTCTGTGTCATTTGCAGTCCATACTGAAGTGGCTTTCTTTCTCTCCAGCACTTTCTGAAAAAATAAATAGATAGCCTCTTTTACATGCCTTTAAACATTCTTGAATTGTCTCTCTTTGGCAGTAGAAAAAAAAAAAAAAAACATATGCTTTGTTTTTTCTTCTCTTCTGATTACTGTAAGTTTGTGATACTTGATTTGAATTATTTTGAATTTTCAACTTAAATTGACCTTTAAGCAGTTTCCATTTTTTTTCTATTACTTCTCTGTACTCAATGCTGGCCCATCAAAATATAATAGAGTGTAGGAAGGAAATTACTGAATTGTCATGGCTTGATTTTAGTTTTTTTCTTTTTTTTTTTTCTCTCTTAAAATATAGGTCATTTGTATTTCCAGGTATTTTGGAGTGTTTTGTTTTGATTTTTCATGACTCTGGGTTTACCATGCTGTTATTCCATAAACAATCTGTGTTCTGTAATTAAGATGACAGAAGGGTTAGCTCACAAACTCCAGTAGCTGGAAACACTTCCAAAGCGTTGTAGGATGACAAGAATGCCTTTGCCTTGTCTGTGGAGTTGGAATTAATCTTCATAGGTTGTCTTCAATTTCTGTCCTCAGAATGGTTTTATTCTCCTTTTCTACAATTCTGAATGAAATGTTTTCCAGATATGCCTATTGCTTCCAGCTTCAGTTATGTGCTCCTTGGATGTCCAATCATCATTATTTTATAGATTTCTGCAGTTTCTTTTCATGTATGTCATAATGGCCAGGAATTAAGAATGCCAATGAAGGATAACTACCTGTAAAATACCAATCAGAAAATTGTAAATAAAGTAGTTGCATTTAAAGGGTGTGAAATTGTTTGATGAACAGAATTCCTGAGCCTCTATAAGACTTAGTAACTTAAGTAAAATGAGTATTTAATAAGTTGGACTCAGGTTTAGATTATAATAAGCATATACAGCCATGTGGTGGTGGCACACACCTTTAATCCCAGCACTCAGGAGGCAGGGGCAGGCAGATCTCTGTGAGTATGTGGCCAGCATAGTCTATAGAGCAAGTTCTAGGATAGCCAAGACTATACTGAGAACCCTGTCTCAAAAAATAAATAAATAAACAAAAATAAATAAATTAATAATAAGCATATACATGCTCTGAATCTGTTGTGGAATATGATTTATACAAAACTTCACTGTTAAACAGAAACAGATAGTGGCTTAAAACTGTAAAGACACCAATTATCCTCAACTCAATTCCCCTTTTCCCCCTTTCCTCCAATCCAACAAGGTGTGAAAAGGAAGGAAGACTTCAGGGAAGAAGCTAACTCCAATCCCTGCTATCCAAGATGCAGGAAGCCCAAAAGGCATTGTGTTGTCTTTGAGAAAATATGTAAGAATTTGGCACTGGAGAGGACTTCAGTGTGAAGGGCTCTACCCAGTTTATAAGACGGTCGTGCTTCCTTCAGCTGCACAGCAGAATGTCCTCCGCTAGAAAGGATTCAAGTTGCCTCCTTTGATTAGTCTATTCACCCAGAACCTGAGTGATTCAAACAAGTCACTGAGCTGCTTATGCTCCTCTGTCCATAAGAACAGGCTAAGGAAGAGTAGGAAAAGAACAGAGGCTCTTGGCCGAAGCTAAGGAGGATGTACCCACTAAGAAACCATCTCTCCTTCAAGTAAGGGCCAGTATTGTCTCTTCTTTGATGGAAAACAAGAATGTTTTCCTGGTGGTGATCACTCAAAATGTAGACCCCATTGATCTGGTGGTCCCTTTGCCTTCTTCGTGTTGCACTTGTACGATGGAATCCTCTACCGAGTCTTCCAAAGGAATAAGCACGTACAAGATGGTGAGGTGCCTGCATCACTGGAAGGCATGAGGCACATTTGCTCTCACAGATGTGAACTTGGAAGACAAACGTGGTAAGGCTAAGCTGGTAGAAGCTCTCAGGACGAATTACATCTGTGAGGATAGTCACCATCAATGGAGGGTTCACCTTGGGTTCAAAATGTGGGCCTAGGACTGCCAAATTGGAAAAGGCAAAGTCCAAATAATTCACTATCAAACTAGGTAAAGTGTACAACAGAGTTTCCTGCACTCAAAGATAAAACTTTCAAAATACTGTGTCCTAGAAAAGAGAAAGAAAAGAAAACTAAGACAAACATTAAAATGATTTCAATGTAAAAGAAGAAATAAAAATTCAATTAGTAAGTTCTAACACCTCTGGAATATTTTATAGGACTACAATCATAAAAACATTCATAACATAAAGCAACGATTTCTAGAAATTAAATAATTTGGAATTGTAGAAACTTAAAAAATATGGTGAGTACTACATTTCATATATATATATATATATATATATATATATATATATATATATATATCAATCACTGATTAACCAATCCAAAACTGATGATTTATAAGTAAAAAATACATTGATAATCTTACCAGGAAAGGGTAAAAATTGAAGCAAACTAATTTAAAGATTAAGATGTATATATAAAGTCATAAGCAAACTGTTTTGAAAGGCTAATATATAAAATTACATTCAAATAAAAGTAAGAATGTGAATAGCATGTTGATTTTTTTACTGGATGAGTGGCATCAATGTTTGAGAAGGCTAGAAGGAGTAGGTATGACCTTGGGAAATGTACTCATAACCAGGGCATTGGTTGAGCCCTATGTCTTATATGCTCAATATATTATCTGCCACTGACGTGCACTTTAATGTATCAGTTTATTTCATAACTTGCTTTATTTATTTCTGCTAGCACGATAAACTGTGGTGATTATTTTATTTGTGCTGAAATGTGGAGGTATTTTATTTGTGCGTTAATAAATAAATCTTGTCTGGAGATCAGGGAGAGAAGGCCAGCCATTTTAAGTAAACAAAGAAGTCAGGTAGCACATACCCTTAATCCCTTAGCAGGCAGGATCTCTGTGAGTTCAAGGCCATACTAGGGAACAGAGCCAATCATGGTGACTCACGTCTTTAATCCTCATACAAACCATAGAGACCTAGAGGCCTGTACAAACAAACAGACAGTGATGGAGCTGTGTAGGAAGAGGAAGTGAGGTAGCTGGGCCACGAGAGCCAATGAGAGGGCAGAAAAGCAAAGCATATAAATTCTGGGTAGATAGGAAGTCATGCCATTTGGAAGCTGCAGAGTTGGTAAGGTAAGGTTGGCTGGTGGCTTTCCCTGTTTGCCTGATCTCTAAGGCTTTCACCCGTATATTTGGCTCCATGATTTTGTTTTGTTTTATTTTTATTTAATAAGACCATTTAGAAATTCAGCTACAATAAAGTGTCAGGTAAATTATACATATATATAATATATATACTACCAAGCAGAAGGTATACAACTCAACCTCATTTCATGGGCTCCATTTTCAAGGCTTTATGTTGTCTCCTGGCTTGGTTGGCAATGCTATTATTGAGGACTGAAGTGACACAAATGGAAATTGACAGGTGACAGGAGAAGACGTCTCTATCTTGGACATGTTTGTGACTAGAGCTGCAACTTGTCACTGTTACCAAGTATAGTGAATTTAAATTTAGTTTTTTTGGCAGATTTATTATCATATACAGCTCTAGCAGGCTCATTTTAGTTTTTTCTAGTTAGCTCTGTGGTGGTGACCATCTGTTAGATAAGGTGGTCTACAAATGGAGAAATTCCATGCTAACTGCCAACTGTTACAGACCTATACTGCAAATGTGAAGTCGAGTGACATCACCTTGATTAGTGAGTACAAGGTGTGAGTGACAAAGCAGCCCTGGCAGTTCTGCCTTCAGGTGCTTTTAATAAAAGCAAGGTATCTTATACTGCCTTCCTCACATTTGGCCTCTTTTGCAATCAAGCCCCAGAGGTCTCCCAGAATGCTGGGGTTGAGCACAGACAGTGATGATAAGCACAACCTTATGACAAGTCTGTGAGCTACTAATTCAAACTGATGTTAGAAAATTTCAGATTTATATCAAAGGTGTTATTCCTTATGATACAAAGAAATGAAGCTGTCCTAGAAGGACACAACATTTAGTATGAATGCTAATCCATATACTAATACTAGTATAGTGCTAGTACAGAGCTGTAGAGTGAAAGGAATCCAGTCAATAATGTGAGCAGAAGCCACCATGTGTATGTGTTAGAGTTAGGAGTTAGAGCCAATGGGAAGGAAGGGGAGCAGGAACCACTGTGTGTACGGAGTTAGAGTCAACAGGAAAGAACCACAGTTTCATTAGCACTGTCATGGTACATTGTGTGAGGGAATAAGGCTTAAGACAGACATAATTTATGCTGGTGGAAATGCAGATTATAGATTAAAGAGAGGAGGAAGGTAGCTATGTCATAAGGTTATTCACTAAGTCCAGGTGAGATATTGGATGATGACTGAGTACATTTACAGAAATTAACCCAAGTCAGATGCATTTGTGTTATTAGAATAATTTTCCCTTGCACAGGTATGATCTGTGACTTTGTTCAAGGGTAGTGCAAAGAGAATTTTGTAAGAAAATTTCTCTTCCACCTTTATCAGTATATTTGCAGAGGAATTGTCACCCAAACACACTTCCTTCCCCCTTCTTAATAATCAGGATACGTGAGTGAAAGAATGTTGAATTTAGACCAAAATCTTGCCTTCATCCCTGTATCCAACACAATAGGATAAGAAAATATTTTCTTCACACTCTCACATGTCACAGAATTGTGCATTAATCTTAGTCACCATGAACCAATGACATTTCCATGTTTTTTTTTTTTTTTTCACTAGAGCTGAATTCCAATCATATTGTGGATGACATAGAATAGTTTATTCAAGACAGGTGAAAACCTGTGTGTCATGCATGGATGGGCGTGGGTAGAGAGATTCTGTCTTAAATGGAGAAGAACACAGGGTTGTGTAGTGGATAGCCATCCCAGCATTGGCCTGGAAGTTCCAACCCCCATTGAGGCTTCAGTAATGATCATGTCCAGTGGTTAAGAGCACTGACTGCTCTTCCAGAGGTCCTGAGTTCAATTCCCAGCAACCACATGGTGGATCACAACCATCTGTAATGAGATCTGGCACCCTCTTCTGGCCTGCAAGCATGCATGTAGACAGAACACTGTATACATAATAAATAAATAATCTATTAAAAAAAAAAAAAAAAAAAAAAAGCCCGGATAGCTCAGTTGGTAGAGCATGAGACTCTTAATCTCAGGGTTGTGGGTTTGAGCCCCACGTTGGGCGCCATATATTGGTGAAATTATTAAGGCCACTCCACGTAGTTAAAAGGGGAGTTTATTTTGTAGGGTAACTTACAAATGAAGGGGTAGGTTGCAAGGTCTGGAAAAGGTATAGCGCAGTCCGGCAGTGTTCTCTGGAGAACTCTGCTCGGTCTACCCCCAGCGTCCAGCATCCTGGAACCAAGAGAAGGACCTCCTCTTGATCCTCGGTCTTCCGCTCCCTCCTCTGCCCCACCTTGTGGGCATGATCATTACTGAAGCCTCAATGGGGGTTGGAACTTCCAGGCCAATGCTGGGAAATGTAAATGAATGGAGTAAAGGGAACTTATTGGTTCTTTATAACAACCTCAGAATTAATATGGTTCTCATGATGTAGAGAAAAGTGTGTTTGAATTTAAGGTTTCCCTGTATTAGATTATAAGGATGTCTATTCCAGCAGGAAGAGACATTTTGTTTTAGTTGGGAATTTATACAGGTCATGAATATATGAATTATGACCTTGAAAAAGATTGTGGAAACAGCAATAGAAATCAGTTGAACACTTTGCTCAGAGGAGTATGAGCTCCTGAAAGCAGAGGAATAGAAGCAAGGAGGGACGGAGAGAGAGGGGTCAGCATGTGTAAGAGTCTTCATAGAGATTTGGATTGAAAAGTAGGTCAGGGAGTAAAAGTGATCCTTATTTGCATTTTCAGCCATAGCTAGAGACTTCCATAAAGTCTCTAGGAGAGGTCATATGCTGTCACATGTTCTTAGAAAGACCTAACATTCACCATTTACTACAAAGGAAACAAGACTTCAAATAATTAAAAACATCCACATAATTATGTGACCAGAAAACTGTTTTCAGATTTAGATATTTTCAGGAGTTCCAGTGATAAGGAAAAGACCTGTAATCACCCGAGAGAAATGTAGGAAAGATGTTAGAGGAAGGCTTTAAGTGAGAAAAAGAATTCCTAAATGGCAATTATATTCTCTTCTTCTTAATTTTTATTTATCTCCATTGTATAAATGTGTAAAGTACATGCAATGGATATTAAATATGTAGTTTTTAAATGAAGAAAGGAATAAAGAGGAAGGGAAAAACCATGTGTTCAGGGTAGTAACAGGTTGTTATTTTGGAATAACCTAGTAAAAAGGAGATACTCTGAACTCATCATCTTTATAGATGCCTTCATTTCCATTTCCCTCTCTGTGCACTCACACACACACACACACACACACACACACACACACACACACACACACACACACACACACACACACACACACACACACACACACAGAGAAATACAAACATATACACACAGATACACTGATACAATTGTAACCTTTTTCCTTCAATTGCAACAAGTGTATTTTCTTGTTTAAAAGTAAAACTCTCCTATAATCCCATGTTAGAATTTCCTACTAAATTCAGTGCAGCCCCAAATACAACCCCACAACTTCCTTTACAAAAATAGAAAAACAAATCCAATGATTCTACAAAAGTTAACTGATTGTCAAAACAATCTTGAGTAAAAAGATCAATGCTTGAAGGGATTACCAGTTCACATTTTAAGATATATCACAGAACTGTAATAATAAACACAGTGGGGTAGCCATCCTTCTCCAGAGTCAAGACTGGTGAGTCTGCCTGACCCTCTCTTCCAAGCACCATCCATTTTCTATCAAGCTAACCTGGGTCCAACTTCTACTGCCCCTGCCTAGTATGGCCACTAACGCCTTTGCCAAAGCCATCCTCTAATCTGTCAATAGCTGCCCTGTATGCCCTAACTCAAAGTTACTGCCACAGCATACCCATCTTCTCTAACACAGCCTGATGAGTTAGCTCCACATTCCTTCAACCTGCTGGATCTAGCCCAGCTGGATCCCACTCCAATGCTGAAGTCTAGACAGACCATCCCTGCTTGTGGCACAAAAGTCCTCTAGGTTTTCACCTGCCCTGCCTACCCTTCAATGCATAGGCCTTCCCACAGAACATCTAACTTCAATGTGCATCCAGATCTAACCTCATATTCCAAGCATGAACCAAGATCCACATTTTATACAGCAGCCCTCCTCTTTTTGTTCATCTGACGTTATTCTACATAAGCTATTTCCAACCTGTAGGCCCTACAGAGAAAACCATATATACAGATCTCACTATAAAACACAAACTATATGAAAGATTAAGCCAGCATCTCATCTCACAAAGCTGCCATCCCTGTAGACATTTTAATCAAAGAGACTCACCCAGATGAATTGGATGAATCACAGGCACAAAATTTAAAATAATAATCAGAAACTTTATTAAAAATGCAAGTGTTTCAAAGAGAAACAAAAACCTCCATGAAATTAAGAATTTAAGAATAATAACTCTCTGAGCAATGATGAAGAAAATAGAAACATGAGGCTGATGAAGATGACAAAGATAACCCAGGACTTGAAAACATAATACATTTGGAGATAGACACAACAAAGAAGACTCAGGCTGAAAGGAGGATGGAACTGAGAAACCAAATAATGGCAGCTAGAGATCTGAAAGGAAACACTTCTAAATAAGACTGAATCAAGCATAAGATGGTATATCAGGACTTGAAGATAGAGAATCTCAACCAGAAAAGCAAGGAATATGAAACATCTTAAATACCACAGGGAGGAAACAGACAGAAAATGTAGAACAACATAAAAAGATAATTACAAATCTTGTAATTATTGATATAGTTGAAGTAGATAAATTCCAAGTTAAATCATAGACCAGAAATTTGAAGATAACACAGAAGAAAACTTAAGGAAACTAAGAAAAGATATACCCATAACAAATAGACAAAGCCATCAAAGAAAACTCTCATAGCACATCATAATTAAATCACTAAGTCCAGAGAAAAAATAAAATGTATCAAAAGAAAACACAAGTCACATAAAAAGGTTAAACCCATGAGAGTAACAGCTGTTTCTTAATGGAAACTTTGAAAGTCAGAAAAGTCTGGTGCATTGTATTGCACATGCAAAAAAACCTTGGCATCAAACCTAGGCTAACATACCCAGCAAAACTATCAACAATAATTAAACAATTTAAAAAATCTTTCCAAAATATAGACAGATTAAAATGTTTTATACATTGTAAACAAAACCAAAAGAAAGTATAGAAAGCAGAATTCTAGCGTGCTGAAATCAAAGAAAAGAGCATAGCAAACATAATGAGAAAAATAATATAAAGCCATATTTATTAAAACAGAAAGAACCACTGAGAAGACAAAGTGTCAATAACACAATGACTACAATTAACAAAAAGATGTCAATAAAATCTTAAGTATCAATGGTCTCACTTATCCACACAAAATACAAATACTCATAGAATGGAAAAAGAAATAAAATATATCTGTTATAGACATGAAACAGAGCTTTAAACATAGGCACCACCTCAGAGAACAAGGATAGATAAAAATACTCCAATCAAGTGGGACCATGAAGCAAGTAGGCATCACTATCATAGTATCTGAAAAGCTAGCCTTAAACTAAATGAACCAAATAAAGAATGATATTTCACTCTAATCAAAGGAATGGTTAACAAACAAGACATTACTATCCTAAGCATATATGCAGTAAAATCAGGTGTACCAAATTTTACTGAAAAATATACTATTAGTTTTTAAGATCTAGATTAGCATTAACAAATTAATAGTAAGTTATTCTAATACCCCATTTTCTCCAATATACAGAATATCTGGACAAAAAGAAAAAAAAACAATAGAATTAATTGATATCAAACATAAAATTGATTTAACAGATATCTACAGAATATTCCACTGAAACACCACAGAATATACATTCTACTCAGGATCACATGGAAGCATCTCTAAAACAGACAACATCCTGGGACATAAAACAGATGTTCACAAGTTCAAAATGATGGAAATCACTCTGGGTATAGTACCTGAACACAATGCAACAAAACTTAAAATTGACAACAAAGAAATCTCTGGTAAATGCACAAACTCATAGAAATTAAATAACTCTTTACTGAATGATGAATGTGTCAAAGAGTAAAACTAGAAAGAAATTTAAAAGACTTGTTCAGGAACTGAATTATATGAAGACACAATATAACACATCATCTGGGACCCACTGAAAGAAGTCTTGTGAGGGAAATTTATAGTTTTAAATGCCTACACTAAAAAACATCAGAAAACACACAAATAAGTGACTTGATTATTCAAGTAAAAATTATGAAAAAGCAGAAGATACTTAATCGAATCCCAGTTAGTGGTAAGAAATAATAAAAATCAGAGAAGAAATTATTAAAATAGAAACAAACAAAACAATGCAAAGAATTGATGAATCTGACATCTGATACTGTGAAAAGTCAAACAAGACTGAAAAAACTTTGGCCCAATTAACCAAAAGAAAAAAGGGAGAATCCAAATTAATTAATAGCATCAGAAGTAACAGAGATACATTACAAAATAAACCAAATCAATTCAGAATTTTATGGGGATACATCAATAAAATTGTACTCCATTAAATAGGAAAACATCGAATAAATGGATACATTTCTGGACTCAGCTAAGCCTACAAATTTAAGACAAAAGGAAGTCAACAACCTAAACAGACCTATAATAAATGAGGAGATTGAAATATAGTAAAAAGTCTTTCAGCTAAATAGATGTCCAGGACTAGAGGAATTCACAGCAAAGTTCCACCAGATTTTTAAAGAAGACCTTCAACTCATCCCTCTTAAACTATTCAAAACAATAGAGGGGGAACACTCCAAGTCTCCTTTCACAAAGCCAGTATTACTCTAACAGCCATACCAGGTAAAGACATAAGAAAAAAGAAAACTATGGGCCAATGTCTGTGATAAACATCCAAAAATACTGAAAAATACTTTCAAACAGTACAGTCATACAGCAATGATATTATCCACCATGACCAAGTTGGCTCTAGCTCTGAAATACAGGGTTGGTGCAACATACCCAAGTCAATATGTACAATATATATAAATGGAGCTAAAGACAAAAATTACATGGTTGCCTCCATAGAGGGCTAGAGGGGACACATTTCAATGTAATAAAAGATGTGTGTGTGTGTGTGTGTGTGTGTGTGTGTGTGTGTGTGTGTGTGTGTGTGTGTGTGTGTGTGTGTGTAACAGTTAGCATCACATTAAATGGTTTAAATGCTCCAACCAATTCCACTGAAGTCAGTATTGAGATAGGGATGTTCACTATCCTCATTCCTTTTCAAAATGTGCTTAAATTACTGTCTAGAGCAACAAGTCAAGAGAATGAAAATTTGAAAAGGGACAAATAGGGAAAGAATACATCAAACTATCTCTATTTGCAGATTATGTGTTACTATGCATTAGGTATTCCAAGAATTCTACCAGAAAAAAATCTGAGAACAGGAAACATATTCAGCAATATGGAAGGACAGAGAATCAATCTGCACAAACCAGTAGCTTTCTACATACTAACAATAAACATACAGAAAAGAAGATCATGGACATACTCCAATTCATAATAGACTCAAAGAAAATAAAATACCCACCAAGGACCTCTACAATTAAAATTTTAAACTCTTGAAGAATGAGATAAAGATACTAGGAAATGCAAAGACATCCCATGCTCATTGAGGGACAGAATTAATATTATGAAAATAAACATTTTATCAAAAGATATTTACAGATTCAATGCAATTCCACTCAAAATACCCATCTTATCCCTCACAGAAGAAAAAAAAAACTACTCTAAAATTAATATGGAACCAGAAAAATACCTTATAACTAAAGCACTCCTTTTTTTATTAAGAAAATTTTTTCATTCATTTTACACACCAATCAAGGATCTCCTTCTTCCTTCCTCCCATGCCCCCCTAGACTTCCCATCCCAAACCACCTCCCACTACCCCTCAGAAGAAGGTAAGGCCTCCCATAAAGAGGCACATCCAGGAGAGGCAAGTCCAAGCCCTTCCCTCTGCCTCAAGGCTGCACAAGATGTTCCATCATAGATAGTGGGCTCCAAAAAGACAGCTCATGCACCAAGGATGGATTCTGACCCTACTACCAGGGGGTCCCCAAGCAGATCAAGCTATACAACTGTCTCTATTATGCAGAGGGCCTAGTCCAGTCCCATGCAGGCTCCACAGTCATTGGTCAAACTTTCTTGAGTTCCCACTAGTTTGGTTTGGTCATCTCTGCAGGTTTCCCCATCATGATCCTGATACACTTCCTCATAGAATCCCTCTTCTCTCTCTTTGACTGAACTCCTGGAACTGTGCCTGGTGTTTGGCTATGGATCTCTGCATCTAATTCCATTAGTCACTGGGGAAAAGCTCTGTGATGACAGTTAGGGTATTCACCGATCTGATCAGTGGGGTAAGCCAGTTCAGTTCAGGCACCACCTCCATTATTTCTAGTAGTCCAAGCTGGGGTAATCCTTGGGGATTCCTGGAAACTTACCTAGCACCAGGTTTCTCTCTATCCCTATGATGTCTCCCTCTATCATGGTATCTCTTTGATTGCTTTTCCATTCCATCCTGTTCCAGCTTGACCATCCTATTCCCTTATGTTCTCATCCTCCATGCCCTACCCTCCACTGCTCATCATTAATCCCTAGTTTACTCACTGAGATCTCATCTATTTCCCCTTCCCAGTGTGATCCGTGCATCCCTCTTTGTTAGTTAGCTTCTCTGGAGTAGTAGGTTGTTGTCTGGTTATCCTTTGCATTATTTCTAGTATCCACTTATGAGTATGTACATATCATATTTGTTCTTCTGAGTCTGGGTTACCTCACTCAGGATGATATTATCTAGTTCCATCCATTTGCCTGCAACTTTCATGATGTCATTGTTTTTTCTTTGCTGAGTAGTACTCCAATGTGTATATGTACTACATTTTCTTAATCCATTCTTCAGTTGAGGGGCATCTAGGTTGTTTCCAGGTTCTGGTCATTATGAATAATGCTGCTATGAACATAGTTGAGCATGTGTCTCTGTGGTATGATTGAGCATTCCTTGGATATATGCCCAAAAGTGGTATAGGTAGGTCTTGAGGAAGACATATTCCCAATTTTCTGAGAAACCATCACACTAATTTCCAAAGTGGCTGTACAAGTTTTCACTCCCACCAACTGTGGAGGAGTGTTCTCCTTGCTCCACATCCTCTCCAACATAAACTTTCTACAGTGCTTTTGATCTTAGCCATTCTGACAGGTGTAAGATAGTATCTCAGAGTCATTTTGATTTGCATCTCCCTGATGACTAAGGATGCTGAGCAATTCCTTGAATGTCTTTCAGCCATTTGAAATTCTTCCTTTGAGAATTCTCTATTTAGCTCTATAGCCCATATTTTAATTAGATTGCTCATTATTTTGATGTCTAGTTTCTTGAATTCTTTACATATTTTGGAGATCAGGTCTCTGTCAAATTTGGGGTTGGTGAAGATCTTTTCCCATTCTGTAGACTGACATTTTGTTTCATTTACTATGTTCTTTGCCTTACAGAAGATTCTCAGATTCAGGAGGTTCCATTTATTAATTATAATCAAAAAACAGTTTGGTATTATTAGTGTGAAAACCGATATGTGGACCAATGGAATCGAATTGAAGACCCTGCAATAAGCCACCTATCTACAAACACCTGATTTTTGACAAGGAAGCCAAAACTTTACAATGGACAAAAGAAAGCATCTCCAACAAATGGTGCTGGCATAACTGGATTTCAACATGTAGAAGATTGCAAATAGATCCATATCTATTGCCATGCACAAAACTCAAGTCCAAGTGGATCAAAGACCTCAATATAACACTACTTTCTGAATATAACACCAGTAGCTTAGACTTTGAGAGCTAAAACACTCTTGAATAAAGAAAATACTGTAGTGAATATCTTTCCAGTTCTTAAGATAAGCTTCCAAGCCATAGAAATAAAAACACCCTGGTACTGACAGAAAAATAGACTTGGAGACCACAGCAACAAAACTGAAGAGCCAGACATTAGCACATGTAATCAGCCACTTAATATTGACAAAGTTGTAAAAGCAATGTGCAGGAGAAAAGAAATTATCCACATCTAATGCTGCAGGAAAACCTGGATGCCCACATGCAAAAAAACCTGAAATTAGACAAGTGTTTTTTACCTTGAGCAAGTCATTAATTCAAACTGATCAACGACCTAAATATAAAATCTGAAATACGGAAACTGTTAGAAGATAATCCTACATGACAGAGGTGTAGGAATGAATTTTTGACTAAGAATCCATTTGCCCAAAACCATTATAAAACTAAGAAGCTTCTTTACAGCCAAAGATGCAGTTAGCCAGGTGAATAAGAAGCCCACAGAATGGATAAGAATCATTTCCAGCTGCACAGCTAACAGAAGGTAAATATCCAAAATAAACATGGAACCCAAAAATAAAACAAAGAGTCTAAAAACAGAGTCAAAAACCAAATGATCTGTCTTGGACCTGATCATAGAGTTCAAAAGAAGAAAAAACAATGGGAAAGAAATGTCTCAAAAATGTCCTTTGACCCAAGCAATCCGGAAAACATAAGCAACATTACTGTGAGTTCAGCTTACCCCAGTCAGAATGGCAAAGCTCAATATAAAGCCAAACACAGATGTTTGAAAGTGGGAAAGGGGGAACCTGTTTACTTCTCTAGAGGTAGAGGGACCTGGGAGAGTGGAGCCCACATGAGTCAGATTACAGTCACATGCAAAAGTCACCTTTATTCAGAGCATCAGACCAATTATTCCCTGAGGGTTAAAAGAGTTCCCCAGAGTAAAGTTCTCATGAGTTCTATCTGTATACAATCAATCACAAAGACCAAGTTACATGTGGCAAAATAAATTTTTCCATTGAGGCATATAAACAAATAAAAATATCCAGTTGTAATGAATAATCAGAAGTAAAGACACTCCTATTTTCTACACCTGTGAGGTGAAAAAAAAAATTGCAATAAAAATTTCTTGGTGATTTTGAAGAAACTGAGGTTCAAGACTCTTTTCTTGTTTTCTTGAGGATTTCTCATAAGCACACAGAATTCCTCCCCATACAATTCCATTAATCCCATTCCTGGACTGTGTTCTGACTGGAACCCTCATTCATTGTAGGTGAGATTGCAAACTGGGCTAAAAGTAAGTCTAATACAAAAAAAAAGTAAGTCTATTACAAAAGCTAAAAGTCTATACATATTCAAATATTTTTTTCAAGTATTTTTTTTTTCATCTGAACTGACAATCCTACCTCCAATAGCCAAGGACCATTAAGAAAAACACCTAGGCAGAGCAGTGATGGTGCTTGCTTTTAATCCCTGCACTCAGGAGGCAGAGCCAAGGAAGATCTCTGTGAGTTTGAGGCCAGCCTGGTCTACAGAGCAAGTTTTAGGAAGGCACCAAAACTACACAGAGAAACTTTGTCTCAAAATAAATAGATAAACAAACAAACTAACTAACTAATGAATAAATAAATAAATAAATAACAAAAAGCTAATACCAAGGATGAGAAGCCCTCAAAACATTACTGGCTATTGCTAATGCCCTTGTTTATCTACCAGATTTGGAAGATAAATCGCTATTGCTGAAGACAGCATGATTTTTAAGCAAAGGGACTAGAGACCCTGAGATGGAACTAATTTGAAAATTTCCTACTTGAAGACTATCTTTTATAGTATGAAAAGGGTCTTGAAGACTTCCAAAGGAGGGAAGCAACCAAATGTCTTA
This sequence comes from Onychomys torridus, assembly GCF_903995425.1. Lineage (NCBI taxonomy): Eukaryota > Metazoa > Chordata > Mammalia > Rodentia > Cricetidae > Onychomys > Onychomys torridus. The sequence goes on from NC_050444.1 coordinate 52,216,878, forward strand.
CCCAGCTATGATGCTTATGAATCAAAAATATGACCATGATTGCAAGATAACCCTGAGTGTGAGACAGTGGCACACATACCTTGATTGTAACCAGTAGTTCTTGAATTGGACTTAAGACCCATTCAACAAGAGAAAAAGCATGCCTGGTACTGAATAGATAGCTAATACCCTGAGACTAGTGAAGATATGGTTCTTGAAGGAGAACCTATATTAGCCACATTATTAAACCAGCATGATCTTTAACTACATTCAAAACATTTGTCCTTATATTCAAATACAAATGTAGTCCTCACCTTTTACTAAGGCATCTCAGATAGGTTTTCTATTGCTGTGAAGATACACAATGACCATGGCAACTTTTATATAAAGGAAACATTTAATGGGGATGGCTTACAGAGGTTTAGTCCATTATTAGCATGGTGGGAAACATGGTGGCATGCAGGTAGATATGGTACTGGAAAGGAGCTGAGAATTCTACATTTGGATCTGCAAGAAGCATGAAGAGAATGCCACTCTGCTCCTGACATGAGCATCAGAAACCACAAATTCCAACCCCAATGATACACTTTCTCCAACAATACCAAACTTATTCCAATAATGCCATACCTCCTAATAGTGCCACAACCTATGAGCCTATAGGACCCTTTTCTTTCAAACAACCGAATTCCACTCTCTATTCCCCATAGGCTTGTAACCATGTAATAATGCAGAAATGCACTAAGTCCAACTTAAAACGTTCCTATGATTGAAAATAGCTGCAACCCTGTAGAGTCTAAAGTCTCTTCTGAGACTCATGGCAATCTCTTAACTGTAATCCCCTATGAAATCAAAATTACAAAGCAGATCACATACTTTCAACATATAATGGTACTGGATATAAATTACCATTCCAAAAGGGAGGAAAGAGAGTATAGGGAGAAAATACTTCACCAAAGCAAGACTGAAACCAGCTGGGCAAACTTCAAACCCTGCATCTCCATGTTTGAAGTCAAAATGCTTTTCAGATCTTCAAGTCCTTTCAGTTTTGTTGACTGCAGCACTTCTTTCTTAGGGGCTGGTTCCACTTCCTTTTAGCAGCTTTCCTCAGGAGGTATCTCACATCCCAAGGCATCTCCAATATTTTGGGTATCTGTAAGGTAATCAATCCATGCTTAACCTTCACAGCTTCTTACAATGCCCTCTCCGGGCCTCCAGCAGGGAGACCACTGACACATTCCTGCCCTCAGTGGCTTTCCTTAATTATGCAAGATGATTCCATAGCACCTTTCTTCTTTCCTTGACTCTAAAGCAAGAACCCTATGGCTGAAGCTGCCAAGTTCTCCTTGCTGAGGCTGGAATATGGTCTCCTAGCTTAATTACGTCTTCAGGAGCTTTCTATTTTCAGTGGTTTCCTTCACTTCCTATCCTTGACTGTCCTTGGTAGACAAGGTTGGCCTCAAACTTGGAGATCTGCTTGCCTCTGCCTCCAGAAATGCTGGGATTAAAAGAGCGTGTCATCACACCCAGTTCCAAATTTTTCTTTGATTTCTTTTCACAACTTGAAAGCTTAACTTGGTGGAATCTTTCCCTGAGGTCATCATTCCCTCAATTCTATTTAACTTCAGGATTATCTTTAATCTGTTTATCTCCTTAAACACAGGTCTTAGTTCCATTCCACTTCCTAGTGCTAACTTCTCTAGTCAAATTGTTTTTTTCCTTGCTCAGCTTGCTTTTTCATTATCGATCTGCATAAGCATGGCCACTAGTAAGTAACCATAAGACACAATCCACACTACACTGTTTTGAAATCTACTCTGCAAATGCAATTAATCCAAAACTTTTCAATTTACCTTTAGACAGATTGTTTTTTTTCAACGGCAGAAAGCAGTCACATGCTTCAAAATATCACAAGAACAGTCTCTAGGCTACATATTAACATTTTTCTACTCTGAAACCTCTTGAGCTGGGCCCTCACAGTTTAAATCACCCTCAGCACCACTATCTTCCACGTTCCTACTAGCATGGCCCAACTATTAAGGCCCATTAAGCCACACTTAAACCATTCCACTGCTTTCCTAACCCAAAGTCCCAAAGTCCATATTCCTCCAAACACAAAAATGGTCAAACTTATCACAGTCAATATCCCAGTCCCTGGTACCAGATTCTGTCTTAGTTTGGGTTTCCATTGCTGTTGAGAGAAACTATGACCATGGAAACCCTTATGTAAAGGAAAACATTTAAGCCCCTAGGCTGGCTTACAGTTTCAGAGGTTTAGTCCATTCTCATCATGGTGGGGAGCATGATGGAATGCAGGCAGACATGGCACTGGGGAAGGACCTGAGAGTTCTACATCCACATTGTCAGGCAGCACAGAGACAATGCCACTCTGGTCCTGGCTTGAGCATTGAGACCTCAAGCCTGCCCTCAGCAACACATTTCCTCCAACAACACATCTACTCCAATAAGGCCATACCTCCTAATTGTGCTGTTCCCTATGAGCCTATGGAGGCATTTATGTTTTCAATCTACCACATTAAGAAAACTTCCCTTTGCAACAGACAGAGACCATTACAGAAAACCACAATCATTCAAAATGCAGAGTTATAGAGCTAGTTCCAAGGAATATATCTACAAAATAGTTCAAACATTTAAGGGTGAGGAAAAGGGAGATGAATTATTGTAAGAGCTATACAATAGGGAACTTTGCTGTGAAAGTGTGTCTCCTGGGACTGTCAAAATCTATACGCATAAGTTTTACTCACATGACTGTCTAAACTTAAGTTGAACAAGGACAGCAACACTAGAAATTACACAGTGGATGAGGGAAGCTCACAGCACCTTATTCCTACACAAAAAAACAATATGCAAATAAGGAATGCTGAGAGTGGGAGAAAATGTCTCCCTAGAGAGGACACCAATTGATTATCCAACACCAGGTGGTCAGCCAAGTCATATTCTACAGACTGAGCAGGGTCTGTTCAGTATTTTTAGGGATATAGTTGGATATATAATGAAATATAGAGTCCATGAATTGTAAAGAGAGAAAGGACGGATAGATGATGAAGTTTTAAAGAAAGAAAGGGAAGACTAAATTGATGTAAGTACAGTATAACATCACAAAATAGAAGATTTTTTTTAATGTAGTGTACTGGCACAAAAACAGACAAGTTGAGCAATGGAATCAACTAGAAGTTACCTGAATAACTGAAATATAGTCTGGATACTTGAAATAACATGAGTACCTGAATTATAACCATCTGAAATTTGACAAAATGCCAAAAATAAACACTGTGGAAAGGAGTATGTATTCAGCAAATGGTGCTAGTCAAACTGTTTGTCCACATGTTGAAGAATGATATTAAACCTGTTTATATCACTCTGAATGAAAACTAATTCTAAATGGGTCAAAGACTTCAATGTGAAACCCAAAGCACTGAAATTTCTAGAAGAAAAAATAAAAGGTACCATCCATGATAATGGTGTAGGAAATGACTTTCTGAATAGGACTCCATTTTTTGATAAATTAGAGCTAACAATTGACAAGTGGGGCCTCATGAAACCAACAAACTTATGCTGAGAGAAGTGAATCCACTGAGGATGAAACACACAGAGGGAAAGAATATTTGTTATATATCTAACAGTGGATTAATATCAGAATATACATATATACACATGCATATATCATAAAAAACAGAGTAAGAAAATAGCACAGAATGTAGAGCCATGAATTTGAGAGATAGCAAAGGATATTCATGGGAGGGTTTGGAAGGAGAAAAGAGAAGTGGGGAGAAATGAGGTAATTATATTATAATTTCAAAAATAAAATAATTGTTATTGGAAATGCAAAAATAACAGTCTTCAATAAATAAATGAAGCGATAAAGAAATATCTCAAAACTGTTCTAAATTCCTATAAATTGAGAAATACAAATTCAAGGAAGTTAAAAAGTTTATCTTGTCCATGTCAGAATGCCAAAGATCAACAAAACAACTGAGAGCTGGTGTGGATGTGGGGAAAAGGAACCCTCAATCACTGTTGGTGCGACTGAAAACTGGTACAGCTATGGGGAATTCTCAAAAAGCTAAAAATAACTATCATGTGACCCAGCAATATCACTCAGCCTGAACAATAACAGCATCAATGATATGCTGAAGTGTGGATGGAAAATCTCATGGGCTCTCCTGGATGAAGAGACACAGGCAATTTAAGACTACTGAAAGAGAAAATCATTCTTCCCCATTGTTGAGTCCCTAATCGGTTATCCCATACCAAATTATCAGCCCTGAAACATATTCAAAGAAACAATGATCAGTGCACTCAGCAGGATATGTGTGTGTGTGTGTGTGTGTGTGTGTGTATGTGTATGTATATATATGTTTATATATATTTGTAAAACAATAATTATTGAGGAAAGCTGGTCATTAATTTGAGAAGGAAGTGAAAAGGAATTGACTTGGAGGAATGAAAAGTAGAGCGGATAATAATTCATATATGAAGTTTTCAAAATTAAAATAAATAAATGAAATCAATAATACCATAAGAGCACAGACCATAGAATCAACTAGCAGGGCTCATAGGGGCTCACGGAAACTAAGTTAACAATCATGGACCCTGAATAGGCCTGAGCTAAACTCACTGCATATGTGTTTTGGTTGTGTAGCTTGCTGTTCTTATGGGACTCCTAACATTGGGAATAGGGGTATCTCCGGCTCTGTTGCCTGTGCTTGGGACCCTTATCCTCCTACTGAGTTGCCTCATCCAGTCTTGGTAGATTGTGGAAGTCTCTCCCTAAATGTGAAATATACACCTAATGGGCTAGGATGCAGGACTGAATGGAAATGAACAGTGGAGTGATACCATTCCCCTTTCTCCATTTCTTGATCTGCTCAGATGTGCCCAAGTTCCTCTTGCTCCTCCAGCTCCACCTTCAGCACCTTGATGGACCATCTGTCCTCAAAGCTCAAGTTCCTTGCTTTCTTAAAGTAACACATCAAATGCTAGAGTTTACAGGCTTGGAAGAGGTAAGCATGTAATAGACTGACTATATACTGATGGTGGGAATGTAAACTGGTAGAGTCACTGTGGAATTCAGTGTGAACAGTCCTCACAGAAATAATAAGAAAATAGCATTTGGTACAGGCATAACACTGTAAATGGGCTAAGTCAGCACTCAGCAGAGGTATATCTACACATCATTGTTCGCTATTCAACACTAGTAACAATGGGTCTATTATAAAGTCAAGCTAGGTTTCCATCAACACAGAAAACATGCATGTACATAATGCTGCAAAGAAGCATTACTTGCTGGAAAATGGATGCATTGGGAGAGCATTGTGTAAATAACCACACTCAGAAAGACAAACAGCAGTTTTGTTTTTTTTTTTCCACATTTTTGGATCTTGGGGTTTATATTAAAAAATTTGGGGGAGGAGTCAGAGGAAGGAACCCTGGAGGAAGGAAGAGGATAGGAGGTAGAGTGAAAGAGGAAATATTGATAGTGAGAACTATGGGGGTTGGATATGTTCAAGGGAATGGTATGCATAAATTAAATCTCCTTTATGAAATCTATTCACTATGTACGATAATATTCACCAATACAAATTTAAAGGTGGGAAAGAGTACCTGGTCTCCAGTAGGTGCTTGAACAATAGCAAAATGTATATACACATTTAAATATATGAGTAAAGGTTTGTATATGAATCTTGAACCGTCATTTGGAAAGTGGAAATGATTTTTTCCAGATGGACTAAATGAGACACACTGAAGATATTGGGGGTGAGGTGGGGAGAGAAAACCCATTACCAGGTATGAATTAGAGCCTGTCTGCTTTTATATATTCCAAACCCCAACCAACACAGAACAGTAGTCAGAAGCTGGACCTAATTTCAAGGGAGGAAATTAGAAGCTTATTTTCCGTCTTTCCATTGCTTTTGAGTCTGAGTCCTGATCCAAGCCAAATGTTGTCTGTCAGCCTGCTACAGCTTGAGCTCTCATGAGCTACCACACTTTTCAGGGCTGTCCTTCTATGTTAAACTGCTCTATTTGGCTGACTTGCTATCTTGGGCTTCAGATAAGAAATGCTCAGTTGCTCCACTATTCTGCCTGTTTCCGGTGCTTAAATATTTCCATATTATGCTGTTTATATCTGACAACATTCTGGCAGTTTCCAAATAAGACTTGAAGAAACCAAACTACCAATGAAAGGATGAGTAATCACATTGCAGAAATTTGAATCAGACAAAGGTATTGTTTATGGCTCAGTTTTCCTCCTGAGAACCAACATTACACCAGAGAGAGAGGATGGATGACCAGCAAGACCCTCAGAGGCACAGCTGCGATTGGTCAACAGCATCAACCCCATTCCAAATGCACATTCCAAATGCATATGGAATCGGATGAAAAATAAAGAGATCGAGCCTGTCTTCACATGAGAGGTACATAGAAGCCAAAACGCCTCTCTGCTCTTTGTTTGCTACCTTTCCAAAGAGCAGCAGATGGTATAAATTCTATGAAATTAGAACAAATGCAAATGTCCACTGAACCCTGAGTGCTCTTTAATGCAAAACTGCAGGGATGTTAAAATTCAGAATTTCTATCAAGTTATGTTTATTAACATCATCCACATATGTTTTTTTTTCTCTCTCTCTCTCTTTAGGGTGCTCTTTGATGTAGTGCCAAGTGCCTCTACAAAGCACATGGAACAGTATGTGTGAGAATCATATTTATTGGAAAGGAAAGAGCTGCATGAGGCAAATGTCAACTGTCATTAGCGTATAAGCCTTGTCCCAGGAGAGGTAAGGGTTGTGTAAATTACCATGGAATGTGTCCTCTGGGGAATTTTATATCAACCATTTATCTAAAACACCCTCCCAGGAAAATGGAAAAATTTTTACATTCCCTTTCAATATTTGAAATTTAGTTGTCATGTGAATGTTCTCTCAATCTTTTTATTTCATTGTACATGACTTCTTAAATTTTATAAAACTAAAGGACAAAGATGAAGAACTGTTATTAGGAAGATTTTTTTCAATAAATGTGGCATATTTACTTATAATACAAAATAATCCTATCCAAACATATCTAGTTGATTTTAAAGGGATATTTGAATATTTCTTAACTGATAGTATTCAGTAACTCTTAGAAAAATAATATGACAGAACTTTAGAAATATAGGTCTAGTTTTTAAATTTAAAAGATAATTGTAAGAGTTTCATGACTAAACATTCTCTTCTATCAATGAGAACATATGAAAAATAATGTGGCAATCATATTATATGAATTTGGTTTCTTTTTTTTGTCTTACTGGTCTTTTAAAAGCTTGTATTTGTGTTTTCTGATTTTTTGTTTCTATGAGTTGTATGTTTGTGCGTTTCTTGTGCTCATTCTCTTCTTCTTATTAAAATGTCTTTTTTTTTTTTTCCAGAGCTGAGGATCAAACCCAGGGCCTTGTGCTTGCTAGGCAAGTGCTCTACCACTGAGCTAAATCTCCAACCCCATTTTATTTAAATTTCTGTTTTGTTTTCCATTTTTGTTGTTGTTGTTCCAAAGAAGAGAGAAAGAAGGTGTGGATTTGATTGGGTGGAGATATGGAAAGGATCTGGGACAAGGTGAGGAAGGGAAACCATGTTCAGAATATATTACATGAAAAAATTAAAATTTTCCAACAAAACAAAAGTCAGTAATGTCAATTTTACATGTTATGTGAAGAATGAATGTGAGATTTGTCAATTAATTTATTATTGTGGGAGAGGTTTCCATGCTGCTTTTTCAAAAAGATTTATAATCATCCCTTCAGGGTCTGAAACAGATCTCATAGCAGAGTTTAACCTTCCCAGTGACCTTGATAGACACTGCCCTGTTAAAATGTTTATCTCAATTTTATTTTAGCCTCTGATTTCATTTTAAAATCATATGTGGGGCTAAACAAATAAAAGAATAATTTGAGATTTCCATGCATGTTTTTCTTTGTTGTTGTTTTGTGGGGTTATAGCTGTTTCTATTTTTTTAAGACCTACAAAAACTAAACAGTTTAAATCTATTTTGTCTGTTATTTTCAGCCTCTTTCTATACTCCCTTGACTGCATTAGTCAACATTTAGGATGACCCTTATTACTGGATCTGCCATGAGAGCCTTCAAAATGTTATAAGCTGTAACATTAACATAATATTCCTTAAACACAAAAGATATGGCCTTTATTCTTGGCTGAAGGAATCTATCAGTACAACATACAAATAACAAGGGTGGTTATTTCTATCATTTTACTTTTACTCATTAGAAATGGGTTCATATGCACAATGCTGATGCCATTTGGATTTTTCTATTTTCCACTATTTTTTTCATAAAATTCAGAAAATAATGCTCATAAGAATGTGGCCAATGTTAAATTCAAATTAAATTAATTTTTGTAGTATAAAAGCCAAAAGACATTTTATTGTTAGATCAGATTTGGTTTTAAATACAAATCAATATTTAATGCTAGTATACAATACAGACTTTATTATTATATGTGCTGTAAGAAACTGATTACTAAAATGTTATTAGAAGCATTTAAACAAAATGAGTTGAATGACATAGCTAAAGGGAATGTACTGACTTTGCATATATTTTTTCCTTCTTTGATTATCAGTAGAATTTTCAGTTGAAAGCATTACAAAGGATGGCTCTTAGGGCATGTAAAAACTGGTTCTGATTGAGTATGCTGTATGAAAACCAAGAAAATATGAATATTAATAATATATCATAGCAGGCCAACTGTGTTGAGCTGTTCATGACCTCTTATCTCTAGTCAAATTACGAAGCCCCATTACCCCAGCAACTGTCCAGGGATTTATAAATTCACATGTTTTATTAATGTCTCTCCTTATAATCTTACCAGATCTCCTTACTAACATAAGTTTGTTAAACTTATATATTTATTCATTCATTCAATTTTGTTTACCTCCACAATCTGCTTTTGACCTTAATCTTCTCAGTTTCAGAAAGACGATTCCAAAATCTCAATATCTTAATTTCTTCCTCTGTTCTCCATATTCAATTTGCAAAATCTGTTGGGCCTATCTTCAAAATACTTTTACTTACTAGCTCTTTATCTCCATTGTATAAAGAGATCCAAGCCACCATCATTTTAGAAGTATAAAGTTCCAGTTTGTTAGTACAGATTGAATTATATTATCCCTGAATTGAGATTGAAATGTCAGAAGTATTCTTATTTATTACTATGATAATTTTAGATGGTTGCATTAAAATAAGGTCATTCATTTGGATCTTAATTCAATATTAATTATTAAGAAAGGAAAATTTAAAGGGAAAACAAGTCATAAAAGCAACATCATTGAAATATCAAATGTCAGAGTTGATATGGTTAGTGTTGACACCAACTTGACAGATTAAGAGAAGACTATTAAATCATTTTATTTAGTATATCATTGCAGTGTTTCCAGAGACAATTAGATTGGGGGTGGGGGACTTGGCCTAAAGAATGGGAATAACTCCTTGATTCATTTAAAGTTAGAATTTGGTAGGAGCTGTTGAAAGAAAGAGCAGGGCTCAGCTGGAGGAAGCACATCAATGTATGTTTCCTTGGGGTGTGATATCATTTCAGAATCCCTTCCAGTATTGCCCTGTTCAACCAGGAGGTGAATTTCCATCACACACTCCCACCACTGAGTGTGTAGAGTTCAGTAACTCTAGACTCAATCCTCTGAAACTGTGACAGAATCAACAATAATTTTGCTCTTAAAACATTTCTGTTAAGTGATGAGAAAAATGAAGAGCAGGAAATATTATTTTTTTTTACTTTTCTTTCTCCTTTTTTATTTATTATATTTGTGTTTTAATTTAACACATCAGCCATGGGTTCCCCGTTCTCCCCTCCGGCCTCCGGCCCCACCTTCCTCCCAGCACCTCCCCTCCATTCTTATCTCCTCCAGGGCCAAGACTCCCCTGGGGATTCAATTCAACCTGATGTATTCAGCATAGGCAGGTCCAAGTGTCAGGAAAGAGGAGGGACTGTAGGAGTGTGAATTGTTGAGACCAAGATTGGAGAAGTGCAGGGACAAATAGCCAAACTAATGGAAACACATGAATTATGAACCAAGGGCTGTGGAGTCCCCAATTGGATCAGGCCCTCTGGATGAGTGAGACAATTGAGTGGCTTGAACTGTTTGGAGGAAAGTGATGAATTTTTGGCTACAGAAAACCAAGATTTTTAAGGCAATAAACAATGGCAGCTAGAAAGCAGGAACAGAACAGTTTCTGTCTCACAAGCTTCAGAGAACCACCTCTAGAAACACAGACTCTAAGATTGAGGATGTTGTCATAATAAACATCTATTGTTCATACTTCTTGGGATTTTATTATAGAAGCCCAACTAACTAATGCACAGGCTAAGTGCAGTTCATGGTCTTGTGCCTTCAGCTGTGGTCCTCAAAAGGCAGCTAGAGGTAAATATATTCTTAACAAATTGTCTTAGTCACTCACTGTTCTTTTGGTGTGAAGAGACACCATGTCCAAGTCAATTCTTATAAGAGAAAACATTTTGTTGGGGGCTTGTTGCTTACAGCTCCTGAGGCCTACACCACTGTCATAGTAGCAAGGAGCATGGTAGTAGGCAGGTGTGGTGCTAGAGAAGTAGTTGAGAGCTACATCCTGATCCTCAGGCAGAGAAAGAAAGAATGAGTCTGTCATGGGCTTTTAAAACCTCAAAGCCCACTCTAAGAGACACACTTCCTCCGAGGCCACACCTGTGCCAACAAAGGCACACCTCCCAATAATCTTTCCAAAGAGTGAGCCACTCCCTAGTGACTAATCATTCAAATATATGAGCCTATGGGGGCCATTTTTATTCACATTTTATTCATCACATTCTACCCCCTGGCTCTGTAGGCTTGTAGCCATACTATGATATAAAAATACAGTCCAACTTCAAAAGTCCCCCTAGTCTATCACAACCTCAACACACTGTTTAAAAGTCCAAAGTCTCTTTTGAGACTCAAAGCAATCTCTTACTATAATGCCCTGTAAATAAAAATAAAGATAACAACACCACAGAAATCAACAAGATTACATTAGTCTTTTCTTAAAATCCTTCCTATAGTTATCTACACTCTTTATGTTTTCTCCATAATTTCCTCTACTGACTTTGCCTACTACTGGTGTCCTCCAAAAGCAGTTCCAGCCAGATTGGTCAGTTGCTTTACTTCTATGATATCAAACATTTCCATTGAAAAGCATTTGCAATGATTATTTTCACCATCTGCTATGTTCTGTTTCCTCAAACCCTTGCAATTTCACTTTTTGGGGGGCTTCTAATCAACTGTCATCTCTGTAATGAGATCTCAGACCTTTTTCATAAAGTAGAATTCTACCTATTCTGTCCCTTAACCTCATTTATTTACCCCTTTATGTTTATTTATATCACCAATATTTATCTTGCATTCAATTAATTTATTTTATCACTTATATCTTCTACCTGAATTTTAGGAGAATATGGGCTATAAGGATTATATTTTCTTTCCTACTTTGTTGGTTTCTCAAAGGTTAAGAGTTCCTGGTATATAATAAGTGCTAAATTACTACTTGTGAGTTGAAAGAATCATTGTGCTTTCAGTCATCAAACATGACTTTTGAGACTATTTAGAGAATATTTAAAATGTAAAGAATAATAGCAGATGCAAAAGGGTTGAATATGTAAGTGAATGAATTTGTAGACTGTTTCCTTTTTTCATTCAAGAGGTACATCTATGTTGATACCTATGCTGAGCTACATGACTTCCTAGGCAATAGCATTTCAAACATGACTATAGCAGGAGGGCCAACAACAGTTAATGGAAGTAAAGTCTGTATTTGAGATGAGAACAAATCCAATGTAATTGTAAGTGGATGTACAAATCTTAGTTCTACAAAAAGCAGTTATAAGAGGCTTCATAAAATGGAAGCACATAAGCAGGAGGTCTTAGTGGTGATGTGGGAATGCTAATGGCAGATAACAGAGTGAGGTGCATATTTCACCACTGGACACAATATGTGCAAACACATGACAGAAGGCAGTGCACTTGGACTCACTTCTTTAAAACTGAGATGCCAGCCAGCCAGCCACATAACGTTAGTGAAACATTGAAGACTCTCACATCGAAGATGTAAGCCTCAGGAGCTGTCTACCTTTGCAAAAACCCCAAGTGCCCTTTGTTTAAATATTCTATAGACCAATGAGACAGGAGGCCAAAAGGCAAGCTTTGCACTCCGACTCTGTCTTCAATGTAGCATCAGAACAATGTACCATCTGGTTCCTACTGCTTGATGATTTCTTATGACAGAATTGCGATCCCTCTCCCAGCAGGAGTTGGTCAGGAATGGAGCTTGGCCTAAAGAAGAGAGATTTTTAGTTTTTTCACTTCTTTTTTCATTACCCCAAATATTTCTCAATATTAATATTTCATTGCTCTGTTCCTTATGCAGCAAATACATGACACAGTTGTGTAGGAAAAATGGTTATCTTTGATGGGCTGATTACTACCCATTGTGAGGTTCAAGGTTTGTGACCATCAATTCCTTGATGCATTTTAATGTGATGGTGAACTACCACAGTTACTCTGTCCAATGCAGTAATATTTAGTAGAATATATTAGAGAAACTAGGGAATTATGTTGCTTCTGGTCTCTAATAATAGCTATAGAATTGAGCACTATTGTTATAAAAGATGGCTTTTAGACTTTTTCTTAGCATCTACATCTACATGTACACATCTACACTATGTAACTTACTAAAGATCAGTACTCTATTACTTTAAACAGTAAAAATAGAATATGACAAATGAAATTAGTAATAGTTTACAATTACCATCAGTAGTAATTTGAAAGTCATCAATACTTCTTTCTTCTTGTTCTACTTTTTTTTTAATGAGTAGACATAGGCTTTATTTTTAATCACTCTGCCAAAATATTAGCAATCTTCCTGATATAGTAAGTATGAGAAATTTAAAATTTTTTACATGTAACTCAACCTCTGTCTGCCTGTCCTTGTTTCAGTGTGTGTGGTGTGTGTGTGTGTGTGTGTGTGTGTGTGTGTGTGTGTGTGTGTGTGTTTTGTATTTCTCTTCCTCCACTTCTTAGGCAAGGGGTTACTTAAATCACAAAAGAGGCCTTTATGAATAAATTGGAGAAAGTTTATCTTCCACCTTCACTGTGTGGTCCTAGTATGACTTATATGGGTGCTCATATCTTGTCATTGCTATGTTGAGTTGCTTTTATAGATGTTAGAATGCATTATTAATGACCCTTTGCATTTCAATATTAGGTTTCTACATGTTTTTTCATAAGGCCTTTAGTGTTAGTCATTAATCCCCATATTCTCATCTATAAGATGCCCTTCTGCCTCACCCTAATTTAAGCCTTTTTTTTCTTCCATTGCTTTCCTTTAACCCTTTGCACTACTGTGTTCTATATCTCCTTCTTTGAAGACCCCCAATGGTCCCTTACTAAATCTCTGATTTCTGTGGACATTGCAAATGAAATATTCTCCTATAGAAGCTTTATATATATATATATATATATATATATATATATATATATATGCTTGATGCAGTTACCCTTCAATGGGGAAGTCTATTACCTCAACTTCATCCCATGTTAACCAATAAAACAACCAGTACCAGAAAAACCTCTTTTTGAGTTGTTGGCCAGTGGCTTTACATAGACTCTCAAGCATTACAGGCTATTGACAGCAACCCTGTCTATCCCAGAGAACTTGACAGAAGAGTCTGTTGCTGAAGAAACCACATTCTTGAGTTCTAGAACATGGAGACCTCAAGGTGATGTTAATCTGAAAGATTTGTCCCTATAGGCTAACATCAAGGTGCTTTGCAGAGAGGAAAAATAGCATCAGTCTTGTCTAGCAGTGAAACCTACAAACTACAGAATGACTGGTCTAACAAGATATTCCCATCAGGCACAAATGCTATGAAAGGAAACAATGACTTTCTAACTGTACCAAAGGCTTGATTCTTGAAATGGAACATATCTTACATTATTTGAAGGCTAAGAACCTATGGTTAGATAGGTTACAGGCAGTAAGGGAGAATACAGTACTATTACTTGGCTAAATGGACATTGTAATAAAATAAATTGCTATACTTAAAGATCACAACACCTTTCACATCCCATCAAAGAAGCTTCTTCTTGCAGTAGATGGCAATTAGCATAGAGATCCACAACTACACAATATGCAAAGAACAAAAGATTGCAGAGTGCTTAGGGATAAATTGGAAATTCATATTCTACATCAAGGCTCAAGAAACTTTGAGAAAGAGGAGAAAGATGATAAAAACAATGGATAGCTGATAACTTGAAGGAGACAGTGCTTTCCAGACATAACAGGGAAGATACACACATGAACTCACAAAGATTACGACAGAATGAAAAGACTTGGACTTCAGCCAGACAAAATCCCAATTTAGTTGGATGAAGGTGAACTTATAAGCCCTGTACTAGCTGAGGAGCTATTAGAATTTGGTAGCTGCTGGGAGAAGAACAGCCCAATTTTTTTGTTTGTTTTCCTTTGCTCATTTGAACTTGTGTGTGTGTGTGTGTGTGTGTGTGTGTGTGTGTTTCTCAGTTCCAAGACTACTTGAGCAACACAAATTGGATTCAAAGAAAGAAAACAAAAATCACAATTGTATGAAAAAGGTCAGGAGAGTTAAGAGCATCATAATTGGGAAATCATGGGGAAGTGAACATATTTAAATAACATCGTACAATTTTTTAAAATTCATTGTGCATGACACACTAGTTTTTCTGGGGCTGAAATTATATACAAAACTGACAAAATCCCCCAACTTTTATTTTCTTAATGGACTCTTGTGCCTCTGGACCCAGTTTGGAACCCAGGATGTCTGAATGGCTCCCATAGCAGGACAGCAGTCACTGTTTGTCACTCTTCTCCACTTTCCCACCCCTTTGGTGCCTCCTTTATCTACAGGCAAGATTTACTATAATCTAGGGAATGTGTCTGTGGAAGCATAGAATATTTTCCTTAGGAAACAAAAAGTACTTTTAAAAGCATTATCAAAATGAGAAAGAATAGACTGTGGGGTAAAATAATATAAACCAAAGGATAATAAACATGGCTAATTAAATACTCATGTATATGTGCTAACTTTTTGTTTGTTTGTTTGTTTTGTTTTGTTTTTCAACACAGGATTTCTCTGTGTAGCTTTGTGCCTTTCCTGGATCTTGCTCTGTAGACCAGACTGGCCTTGTACTCACAAAGATCCTCCTGTCTCTGCCTCTCAAGTGCTGGGATTAAAGGTGTGCACCACCCCTGCCAGGCATGTAGTAACTTTTTAAAGAGAGACTTTAATTTTATTTTCATTGGGTTTAATGTGGTTGTGACCTATAAATTATATTTTAACATAGAGGAAATAGTTCTATTGTATTAAGTAAATCACAAAATAGGGGTGTTTAAAATGGTACTTTCCACCAAATTATATAATCTTGAGCATTTAGTGAATTTAGCGAATTAAGTGAATATCTCTGAATAAAATAAATTAAACAGTGAATAAACTTTTTTATAGTATTTTCACTATATTCCCAACTCACAAATGATCTGATAACCTATTCTTATTGTACTAAAAGCAGTTTATATAAACTTGAGCCCCTTACCAGCTCTCTTTTCATATTAAACTCATTAGTCCTAGTCTTCATATTATTCTTTGGGGGTCTCTAGTTATATTTTGAACATATTTTCAAAAGAGTAAGATGCTGACAAGTATTTAAAGAAAACATTTCATCACATTAAGTCAGGTTTTATAGCTATATGTGAAGAGAATATGTAGCCTAAAATGTATTGTCAAAGTCCTGGATTCTCTCCCCTTACTGACAACCAAAATCTACTTTTCTGAGCTGTCACCACAAGAGATATTTCTCTTCAGTCCAGTTCCTGTATTGCTGAATTATTGCATCTGGGTGGGCGGGAGAATCACAGTTCTCATGACGTTGATTTTAAAACACAAAAATGAAAATAGTATAAATTATACCAAATGGAGCTGCATTCATTTGGAGTTGCTGGAGACAAAGATTCCCCATAGATCGGCATATCTCTGTGTCTGCCTCATTGAAAATAATCAGAAACAAGTCTCTGAACAATTAGATGACAGGAGTCGATCCTCTCCTCACCCTCGCTCCTCTTTTGCTCCCACATCTCCTTGGTGGCTATGTTTTGCCATTTCCAATGTGCTCCCCAAGCCTAGCCTGCTTCCTATTGCTGCTTCACAGGCTCTGATGCCCAGCAGCACACTTGTTCATTGATTGACTTACTTCCCTTTATATGAAATGGTTTCAAGTGTTCTTCTAAGTCAGCCTTTGAATCTCCAGCCTTTTTCTTTTTCTTAATTGTGGACTAAGTGCTATAAATTCATGAGCAGGTGGCTCACAGAATGATTAACATACCTCAGTTCACAAGATGTAGTCAACTCTGTTGTGCAAGTCATTTTGTGAACATGAATGTTTATCTATATGACTGACATACAAGGGGACAATTTAGACATAATGCAAATTTTATATTTATTTTGTAGGAAGTATTCTACCAAATAAACTAGGTGAAGTCAGTATACTGCACCCAGCAGAGCCTAGCTAAAGAAAAGTAGAGAAATGCTAAGATGCACAAGCTTCACACATCCATCAGACACTTCTATCCACCATATGTGAAAATAACCACACCCATCACCATCTGGTGTTATAAAATGTATCCAGTTTCTGGAAATCTACCTTCTACTATTTCATGATAACTTTGCAGTTTGGTGCTCTTAATCTGTTTCCTCACATTAGCAAACTGTATGTCATTTTTAAATACCATATTTTATAATATTTATGTGTTGCTCACCCCTGAGTATGTATATAATGATATCATCATCTTTGGTACATTCTGCCTTTTATGTATCACTGGTGCTTTTGCATGTTAAGTGATTTAATATTTGCTGATTTTATGTGCAGCATAAGTCTTCATTATAAGAAAGCAGAAGATCAAGAAACTGACAATGAATTCTCTCCATTTCCTAGATGTCATTGCAAAGCTATAGAGCAATGTCTTTTAGGAGCCCATGTTGATTACTCTCCATCCTTGGTTCCTCTTCACACCATTCTCTACCACTGCACAAAGACCAGGTTTCTTTTCTTTTCTTTTAAACTGGGTAACAGATAGGCAATCAGTTAAATATATTTCAGATAGTTTGATTTGTTTTGTGAAAGCAAGACATTCTTATAGAATTTTACACTGGAGAATGGACAAGGTAATAACAGAAATAAACCCCATGTATAAGGGAGCTTTGGGTGTAAGTGTCCATCAGAATGCTCTGAGGGTTACTCATAAATTAGAGATACTGAAGGACATAGACTTTCTTACCATTTCCAATTTCCCAGTGCTGGGCACTCTGCCCAATCCAGAATGGCTCAGTGTTCACTGAGCTGGATTATACTATTTTAAATGAAGGCTAATCTTCAAAATATTCATCCAGAGACACCTAGAAAAGTCTTAGTAATGATGCAGATAACTCCTCCCTTCAGATAAGGAAGCATTCAGAAGAAAAGACTGAGAATGGAATTGAAGCAGCTCTTTGAAGTAAGTCTTTGCAAGCTCTTGATTGGATTTAGCAATGCTTAAGCACAGTGCCTTTACCATCAACTGATGGTTGATACTTATTCAGTCATGAGAAAACTAGGTAGTCAGAACATTCTACTTTCTCAACATTATTTTCTGTGTTGTGTGAAGTTCAATTTCCTCATACACTAAGGCCACTTTAGTCTGTTCTCAAAGAGCTTTTTGAAAGTTTATAGAATTCTGTACAGACTTAAGTGTGAAAGATGCATTCATATGCATTATTTACACAATTAAAAAGAATCAGAAGTAATACAATATGTGATTGCAACTGTGGTTTTCTGAGAATGTGGTCTCTGCTGGGTGACTCTGCCTTCATTACAATTAAGTGCTTGTTACAGCTTCCCAATTGGGTGGCCCATCTGCTCTTCACATAAAGCAAAGCCACCAACATCTCTGGTTCTTTTCCCTGACAACTGGTCCCCTATATGCATTTTATGAGTGTCACATAGCCTTGCATAGGTGTGAGATTCAAACCTTCCACATTTTTGCTGAAATCTGGTCTAAGCATTCACTAACAGAGAAAGGGCAAAGATAAACATCAATATGAGAACTTACGCATTTCTGTAAATGATAATGACTTTTATTCCTTAAGTAATTATCGAAATGAAATATTATGCATCCAAGCCTGAAACAAATGAGGTACCTAGTAATAGATTCATTTTTAGTAATATTGTCTTCTTTCTTCTACAACAATTTTTGTGGAATTCAAGCATAAGAGTCCTCTAAACATAAGACTCAGAGTTACTGACACAGTCCTGTTAACTCTCCCCGTATTCTACATGGCTTCCGCTTACTCTGAGTGTGTTTCTTTTCACCCCAAGCATGTTTTTATTGCCTTATAGCTTTTTACAATGTGGTAAAAATAAAACCAAACCGGAATTATTTAAACCAAATAATGGAGTGGGTTTCTAGGAAGCCTGAGGCAACCTGAGTGTTTTACATTCAGAAGCTGCCCCTAGGGAGGAACAGTTCAAGAAAAGCATCATCTTGAAACAGGTGGTTGAGGAATCAGCATTTGGGGATACTTATATTAACACATTAAATCACTATTATTTGGCCATAAAATACATATTCCATATATATGCTACCATCATTGATGTACTTATTCTAGTTCCTTCCTATAGGTTGAGCCAATGCCATGCAAAGGCATAACCAAATGAAATATTTAATGCTATTAAGTAACCATTTAACATGATAATAAAATGCAGGACAGAAGCTGGAAGCTGTATTCCTACTGTGAAAGTTAAGCAGAGTCCCTTCTTAGGAAATTATTCCATTACAGATTTTTACTCCATGCTGCTGCAATAAGCATAGATTAAACTGGTATCACAGAAACCCACAATAACAATGGCTTGAGGAAAATATGAGAATGTAATCTCTTGACTACATTTGTGACAATCCAAAACTGGGAAAGAATTCTGAAAGATATAGGCAGCTCTGATATGAAGTCATCTGGAGATTTGCAGTTACTTCTCCAATCATTGCCTAGGAGTCTTTCTTTGTCAACATGGTTGGAACTGGAAATTATTATCATCTGTTATATACCAACTGTACTACCACCATTAACAAAGAAAAGAGTGGATACACCACAGTATCCTTTTAACAATGATGTGACCTAAGTGTTGTGCACAGATTCTCCCACACCTAATAGTGAATGAAGCTGAGCAACACAATCTTGATGTGGGAGCTTTTGTTCAGACAACAAAGCATGGAATTTTTTACCAGTGCGACCTCATCACTCCCATTGGCCAGCTGCTTGTTAATTTTAAAATGTGTTAAATAAAAAAATATTTCCAAGAGGATACCCTTCCAGTCCTTTTGGTTCGAGAGGGTGGGGGGTAGGGGGGTAGGGGGGAGTGTCACGATCAACCAGCAGCTGCCTGGTCCATTCTGGACTTGAATTGGTGGACAACACAGACGGCTCGCCCACCCAGACCTTTTGCTCTGGGGGCAGCAAATCAACAAGGAGGATGCCCGATGTCTCCGGCCTCTGGCACAAGGGCGGTAGGGCACCTTCCTACCAAGTGAAGTCCAAGGTTTCTAGGCCCGGGAAGGGAGAGGGGAAATGCTACAGCTCTGCAGCATTTCCTGACGCTGGGGCGCACAGTATTCAACCAAGCACAACCTGTGACCCAACCAAGAGCCTTGAATCTGGGCAGTCAGACACCATTGTGGGGAGAGAGTGCAGGGTAGGGAGGTGGAAGAGAGGGAGAGGCAGAATAGTTACTGGGCCGGAGAGACGGGCAGGTCTGGAAAGGTCAGGGTGACATTAATGGCCAGCTGGCCACCTGAGTCCCAAGAGATGTCTTGGGCTGGGCTATGACCAAGGGTCAGATCTTGGTCCGGAGCCCTGGAGCCATCAATAATGCCTCTGTTGATGTATATGATTCCTGTCCTCGCCAGGAACCATATAAAGGCCTGTGGTCTGGGCCATCACCTAGGGCCACGTTGGTGTCCTAGAACCATCCTGCCACAAGGGCCATGCCAATCTGGGTGGCCTGCATAGCCACCTGGGACCATGGTGACATGCTCGCCTAGGCTGCTCCTGAGGACCATGCCTGGGCCCGTGGTCCTGCTGCAGCCAGGGTCGATATTGATGTTACTAGCCCATGTTGCCACTAGGAACCACATGGACACCCAGGATCTTGGCCTCAACCTGTGACCATGTTGCTGTCTGAGGGCTGTGCTGTTGCAAGAGCAAGGCCAATTTGCATGGGCATTGCTGTCAGCTGGGGCCTTGATATTGTCTGGACCAAGGCTGTGGCCGAGGGCCATGTCTAGGTCTGTGGCTCTGCAGAAGCCATGATGTGTTTTGATATCTGTGGCTCCTGAGACCGTTGAGGACAATGTTGATATCAGGAGTCTGGGCCACCAGCTGGGGATTTGTTGGTTTCTGAGGGCCATGCCTGTGTTGCCACTTGAGATCATGGTAACATCTGGACCTGGGCAACTGCCTATGATCGTGTCTAGATCCATGGTTCTACTGCAGCCAAGGTCTGGATTGTTCTCCATGGTGTGTGCTGCCACCAAAGGCCACATAGGTCTGGGTTCCAATTTGTGGCTATGAGGGTGTCTGAGGGCCATGCTGCCACCAGGAACATGCTGATCTGAGTGGCCTATGCTTTCATCTGTAGCCATGGTGTTGTCCTGGCAAGGACATCTGCTAAGGGCCATGTCTGGGTCTATGGACCTATGGCAGCTGGGGTCTGGAATATCCATGTTTCCTATTGCCCCAAGGGCTCTGCAGATGCCTGGACTCTAGTCAGCCACCTGGGTCCATATTAGCTCCCTGGGGGGTGAGGGAGAGGAGGGCATGATGACATTGGGGCCATACTGATCTGGGTGATCATGTTGCCACTAGGACTATGGTGGCTTCTGGTTCAAGATGCTGGCGAGAGACATGTCAAGGTCTGTAATCCTGCTGCAGCTACGGTCTTTGGTAATGCCCATGGCCTGTGCTGAGCCATTTCAGCACATAACTGACCCTGGGATGGCTGGCCCTGCTCCTTGATGAATACTGCAGCAAGTAGCTGGCCTTATCCCTCAGGGGGGAACTTGACACCCCCTCAACTCAACACATACACACACACACACACACACATACACTCAGGAAAGATGGCCCCATCCCTCATCACAGGCATGCATATCATCTTTACAGCACACTAGAGCAGACCCTGTGGTTAGGAACAAAGGTGAGCCAGCCCTGAGGGCTTAAGAAGAACAGAGCTGACACCTCCCTCTTTGCCTGCCATGAGATGTCATAGATGAGGGAAAGATTCCCTCCCACAGCAGCCCCACCACTCCTCAGGTCACAGAACAGGAGAGCTAGTCCTGACTGTCACTGGCTACAGCATGTGAGAAAGCAGCCTCTGCTTCCAGTCTGGGCAGCACAGTAGAGCTGACCCTGTGGTCCAGGATTCAGGTGAGCCAGCCTTGAGGGCATAAGACCAACAGAGCTGATGCCACTCACTCTACAAGTCCTCCATCTGGTGGCACACTGAGGCAAAGGTGCTCTTTACTTTCTACCCCTTGCTACCTTTGGCAGGCTAGAGATCTAACCCCAGATTCATGAAAATGGGAGAATTAGCCCTCCTTCACACCAGCTGCTCACAGGAGAGCTGGCCCTACACCCTGCCTGGTAGCCCACTAGAGGTGACCCTGTTGTCCAGGCACAAGTGAGCCAGCCCTGAGGGAATAAAAGCCAGACAGCTGACTGCCCCCCCCCCCTCACCTTATTCCTCCTACAGCAATTAGGAGAGAGGGCCCTGCATCTTGCATGAGCAAAACCATAAAGCATGCCCTGGTGATGTGAGTGTTAGGGACCCAGATCTGAGGACCTGAGAGCAAAAGAATTGGCCTTGCTCCTTGTAGGCTGCATTGGGTGAGCTAGACCAGGTAGTGCTAGAGAGCCAGCCCAGGTAGGAAAGTTTAGGGAAAGCTGGCTGGCCTGACCAACCCAACTATCACCCAGGCCCAGAACCAGGGCTATGAGTTGGCCCACCCCAACAGCCACCAAATCTGTGAACTTTTGGAGCATGTGAAGAGGACGAACCTATAGATGCAAAACAGCAGGATCTCCATGACATGGGACAACAACAGCACATCCAAAAGAAGCCCCACTGAGAGCCCATTATCAATGGTATAGCAGAAATCAGAGGCCTCAAACCAGAACAATGACTCATATCATTGAACACTTTCAAGTAAAGATGAATGGACTAAAGAGAACTGTGAATCAATGGGCCTCACTACTGCTTCCACAAGCAGCTGCTGCTGCTGCTTTTGTTTGGTTTGGTTTTTAGTTTTTCTTTTAAATTTGGTTTTGATTTGGGGGAGGGGTTGCAAGGGCAGAGGGCAGAGCAAGGAGACAGGGAGATAAATAGGATCAAAATGCATGATGTGAAATCCACCAAAATCCAAGAAAAGTTTAAAAAAGAAAAAGGGAAAGAAAAAAAATTATTTCCAACAGACATACCAAAGATGCCTTTCCAACAAGTGATCCCAGATATCTGCTACTTAGGTCATTCAAAACATCAGTTGTAACAATACTACAATCTTCCAGGATCACTTACAGGACCTTGAAGCTTGTCCTTTGTAGTTCCAACACAGGACACAAGTGTGCTCTTCCCAGTACTTCCCTTTATTCCATTACACTGATTTCATTTCTCATTTCCTTCCTTCATTTTTTGCTCTTGACAATCCTTTCAGAACTACCTTTCCGGGATATCCTATATAGATTCTTCTCTTCATCATCTCAAAGTTTTATTTCATACCAATTATGTTATCATTAATTTTTACTTGTGTGCCAAATGTAAAAAGACTTTTGTTTGTTTGTTTTTATTTGGATTTCCTTTTTTCTGAGATTAATCTTAAAGAAGATGTATGGCTACTGGAACATAGTATGTGTTCAACTAATCAATCAGGATTCAGAAAAATTAGACTGTAAACATGATCCATGTATGTATAATGCTTACAATGTCTTTTTGGAATGATTTGTTGTAAAAATTAATATCTGATGTATCCTTAATATTTTGTGAAGAAATTAAAGATAATGCAGAACAGACTTGTAGCTCAGGGCATAATAAGGGACTAGAATCAAAAAGCTCTGAATTTGATTTCTAGAAGCATAAAAGAGAAAATTAAACAATGAAGAGAGTTGAACTGCAGTTGGTCACTTCGCTCTGAAGGCTAGGCAGTCTCCTGGTAATAATAAGGTTTCTTAACATGATATTATTATACTTAGATGCATTATGCATTCTATTTTCTATTATAATTATATTACCCATAAAATTTCTTTATTTTATACCATACATATTTACATTTATTTTCTGAATATAACACCATGAAATGGAATCCAGTTTGTTAGTCTGCAAACTAGAGATAAATTTTATATTAATTAGAAATGAATAGATGTTCTCAAATCATACTATGTAATCTTAAAACCACTAAACCACCCAGCAGAAATTTAACAAACATGTTCTAATCTTAGATGTAACATCAATAATATCATTTCAACATACATTTTAATACATGTATTATATACATTGGCCATGTCTATTTTATTCTTACTTTCTAAACAACTACATCTAATGATCTAATACACTAAATCTTAAATTTTTCTTTTCATAATACCTTTTTAAAATCATACAATTGATTCAAACTATTTACACAGTTCTTACTGAAGAAAAGCATAATGAAAGTGGTTGCTAGGCTTTCTCAGGAATGGTGGGAGAAGCCTCAAGAAAGTAACAGGGTGTTTCTTCACATTCGAAACAGTTCATGTGGTGTGAGAAGTGGCAAACTTCAGCTTTTTTAAAACCCTTGTCATTTTGCTAAATCATAATCACATTGTAGAATCAAATTTAAATAAAGTTTTATGGAAACACCCCCATGCACTCTTTGTTTTGTTCTTTTGCCTTGATTTTCATTGAATTATGTGCCAGTGTGTGAGACTGTGTGTGGATAGTGTGTGCGTGCATAAGTGCAAGTTTCTGCAGAGTCCAGCAATAAGTTCCATTCAGGTGTGAGCTGGATGATGCAGGTGACAGGAACCAAAATCAAGTTCTCTGCAAGTGCAACTTGTGTTCTTGGCTACTCAATCACACCTCCAACTTGGCGGTATTTTATGTGAGGACATTTTCTACATGAAATGTTTTCTGGGGACCAAGAATGAAATATCTGTGGGTTCTAGTCCAATCAATGGTTCCCAGTGAGAGACATGAGTGAGCGACTAATTAATTAATACATTCACCGTCACTATGTCAATATTAATAGGAATCAAGTTTTATAAAACAGAAATATACATTTTTTTCTTGTAACAGTCCAAAGATGGATTCAAACAAGATGTTATTCTTAAAAACTGTCTGTTTCTCCTTCATTAAGCATCTAAAATATGCTACACATATCTTGATCACACGAGAATCTGCTTTAATTAGTACACGAATTTTGGACATAGAGAAAAATCTACTCATTCAGAATGTCTACCATCCATTGATGACTTCTGAACATGCAACAAATTATTTGTTAAGGTTAAGTTATTGAGCTCTTGAAAGATGTGTTTTATTTTTAGGTGATGCAAAATCATTTCCCGCTTTAGGTATAAAATCATTGTTGTAGCTGAGTGCAGATCTCTATAATTTTTTCTCACTGGAATCTTCTGTAGTTAAACATAAAGAGAAATACAAAGTAACGCTGATGACAAGAAGGAAAGTAGCATCGGGTGAGGAAGAAGGCTAAAGGGACTATATTAAACACAGTTTACAGTCATTATGACAAGGGTTGTCAAACTTGACTACATCTTAAAATCAACTGTGGGAAATTTAAAAATCCCAAAGCCTAGAACATGCCTTAGACATACTGAACTAGAATGATAGGCGTGAAGCTCAGCAATCAGAACACTGATGCTATGACAAATAGCACTGAAAATCACAATAAGATCTGGGGTAATGAGTTTGTATATAATATTTTAAAACTACAAGGATTTAAATAATTCATTTCAACCAGTGTGCACAGGGTATCACTATAACAAGTGAACAAATTCCAATCAAAGCAGCAAATATCTTATCCTTGGTTATCTTGACAGAACTATTGCAACTTTACCAAAAGCTATAGGATATTTGAGCAGAATCAAAAAGGCTGTTATTTAAAAAAAGTTTTAAAGTACCAGAAGGATGGCTCAGAAGTAAAATACACGTGCTATTTTAACAAAGGGCACACATTCAGTCCTCAGAACCCACACAGTGACTCCCAATACTCAATAACACTACTCTCAGGGGATCCTATGCCCTTCTGAGCTCTGCAGGCACTAGGCACACACATGGTGCACATATATCATTTTAAAAACACTTTAAAATCTTTTAAAATGGTTTAATATCTTTAAAAGTATTTGTACCACCAAAAATAAGGTGAGGTAACAAAAAGAAATCATAATTCAGACATGCTTTCTATTCCCAAATTCAAAGGTGTTCAATCAAAATACATGAAAAATATAACATAAGATGAAATCTTTTGTCTAAAAATGAAAGGAACAATGGAAACCCCAAAAATATTTTTAAATTAATAAATAAACCACACAGAGTTCAAATTAAAGAATTACAAAATACCCAATGTTCTTTTAAAAAATGCCCTCTGCTAGTATTTGAATACCAGATGTAAGCATATATGTACCTAAATCGACTCATTCTGCTTCATGCAGATGGAAGAAATACTTGGCATTTTAATTAAATATTGATTGTGTGACAAGGCTTCATGTGTTCAACATTAACACCAAGAATATGACTTAAGTGAACATTTACTTTTGGAATCAGCACCAACTTTACCATTAGAGTTATTTGTTGACATCATAAATAGATTTTCTTGAGATTTATTCCTTTTTTTTACAATCTGAATTTTATTTTCCCAAGTCATTATCCTGTCACTTGCAAAAACTCGTCAAATTTTAAACATACTTAAAGGAAAGAATTTTAATGATGCAGCAACATCAAGCAAAAAGTATTACACAAAATATTCTAATACTTGTTGCTGATTTTCAAAGAATTTATAACCTAAGAGCTTCTTCCAATTTGGCTTTTTACTCCGTCAAAGGTTTCAAATACTTTTGATATTATTTTATTCTTCTCTCTTAAAATCAAGATAAAAGGAAGAATTCCATATGTTCATAAAATGATAGCAATATACTTCAAGTTCTCCCACTGACTTCTATCTCATATTTTAGATTTGTTATAAAATGGCATAAATAAAAGTGCTCAAATGCATGAAGCTATATGGTGAAATTACAATTATTATGAATCTCACTATTTATCTTCATTTTATTCTATTGAACATTCACAAGCAATTCAAAAAACATTAACATGTTTCAGAACATAGTGGTAGATGGACTCTACATTCCATGGAAGAGTAGATCTTCCCTGAGGAATGGTGGCATCAACAGGGCTCCACACACATTCTGTGATAGAGCTGGTTTGGTGTGGTCATATCTCACCAGATCAAGAACAACTCACACTTCCATTTCTTTTTGTGCATACTGACATGAAACTGGCTAAACATTTTATAAATTTAAAAAGATTCTGGTTTTATTGTACAGAACAAATGTCAGATTTCCTATTATTGAGAATAAAATAAAAGGAGATAGACTAAAATACATTCAAAATAATGTTATTGAATTCAGTATGAACTCCTTATCAGTACATGTGCTTACACTTACTTTACATATTTATATTTCCTATTACTGCCCTGTCACAGAACCAAGAAGCAAACAAACATTTGCTGGCAAAAAACAGAACATCTGATACAGAATCGTGGTTTCTAAAAAAATGTTCTTTAACACATACACACACACATACAAAATCAGTTCTGTTTCTGGGTCAGAGAATATGGAAGATTGGCCTGGAATATTTATTGCATAAGAAGTTAGACATATGTTCAAGAAAGAACGAGAATTTTCTTAATGATGATGTAAGCTAATAGAATTCAGTACCCATTGAAAAAATGCAATTTGAACAAACAAGTAAATGAAAACTATATTAGATTTCAGCTCCAAAAATACAACAAATATCTGCAATTCCATGGTGGAAGATGTGTATGTTAAACAAGAAAAATATATAAAGAGAATGAAATGTATTATTGTGGAATTCTAATGAATAAATTCAGATGAATAAAGAAAACTAAAAAATCACTATAATAAAACATTGCAGTAATTATTGCAGGAAATTCTACTGAGGGATATAAAACAGAAGGAATAGATTTGATAAGGATTTTCATTATAACACAATGTGTCTCTCAATGTTCTTATAAATTATAAAATTGTCGTACTTTTACTGTAGAAAAAGCCAGCATATACATCCTTAATAAAGTTATAAAGGTCTGTGGCAACATTCCTGCTAAGCTACTCCTGGCCTGGCACCAGAGTGTAGCACATAGTCCTAATCCATCATTTATTAAACCAACAACTTTTTTTTTTCCTTATCCCTTTTGTTTCTCTTATTGCCCTATGTGAATCTTATCTGAGAGTCTCCCAAGGATCAAAGGCCTATGCAAAATTTAGTTCAGGAAACCCAGACCCAAAAAACTGTGGCACCTGAGAAATTGAGGAATTTGCACCTGGCATTTTATCTTTGGGGGCTCCTTTCAGGTTGATTTGAAAATATGGAAATTAACTGCCTAAACTGTAAATAGAGAGAAAATAAAAATACCCAGGGTGAAGGGAAAGGGCTTCAGTCCTTCCAGGATGGCCCCCTCCCCCTACAGCCATGAAAACCTAGATTCATTCTTTTTTTTTTCTTTTTTTATTATTATTATAATTGTGTTTTAATTTTACACATCAGCCATGGGTTCCCCTGTCCTCCCACCTCCCGCCCCCACCCCTACCTTCCCCCCATCCCCTCCCCTCCATTCCCATATCCTCCAGAGCCAAGACTCCCCTGGGGATTCATTTAAACCTGGTGGATTCAGTACAGGTAAGACCTGTCCCCACATTCCAGGCTGAGCATGTGTTCCTGTGTAAGCCCAAGGTTCCAAACAGCCAGCTCATGCACTAAGGACAGGTCCTGGTCCCACAGCCTGGATGCCTCCCAAACAGTTCAAGCTATTCAATTGTCTCACTTATCCAGAGGGCCTGACCCAGCTGGGGGCTCCACAGCCTTTGGTTCATAATTCATGTGCTACCATTGTTTGGCTACTTGTCCCTGTGCTTTTTGCAATCTTGGTCTCAACAATGCACATTCTTACAGTCCCTCCTCTTTCTCTACAAGTGGATTCCTGGAGCTCCACCTGGGGCCTGGCTGAGGATCTCTGCATCCACTTCCATCAGTTATTGCATAAGAGTTCCAACACTACTGTTAGGGGGTTTGGCCATCTGAACACCAGACAAGGTCAGCTCAGGCTTTCTCTCGACCATTGTCAGCAGTCTACAGAAGATGTATCATTGTGGATTTCAGGGGACCTCTCCAGTACTCTGCCTATACCTGTTCTCATGTGGTCTTCATTTATCATGGACTGTTATTCCTTGTTCTCCCTTTCTGTTCTTGATCCAGCTGGGATCTCCTGCTCCCCTACGCTTTCTTTCCCTCAAACCTTGCCCTTCATTACTCCCACTGTCGTCCAGGTTGTTCATGTAGATCTCACCCATTTCTCTGTCATTGGGCGATCCCTGTGTCTTTCCTAGGGTCCCATTCTCTAGGTAGCCTCCCTGGAGTTGTGTAGCAGTCTAGTCATCTTTGTTTTACATCTAGTATCCTCCTATGAGTGAGTACATGCCTCTTTTGTGCTTCTGAGTCTGTCCTTCATCCGCACTCAGGATGATTTTTTTCTAGATCCATCCATTTGCCAGCAAACCTCATGATGTCATTGTTTTTCTCTGCTGAGTAGTACTCTATTGTGTGTATGTATCATATTTTCTTTATCCATTCTTCAGTTGAAGGGCATCTAGGTTGTTTCCAGGTTCTGGCTATTACAAACAAGTAAAAATGGCGATCTTGCCAAAAGCAATCTACAGATTTAACGCAATCCCCATCAAATTACCAACACAATTCTTCACAGATCTGGAAAGAATAATGCTCAACTTCATATGGAAAAACAAAAAACCCAGGATAGCCAAAAGAATCCTGTACAATAAAACAACCTCTGGAGGCATCATGCTCCCTGACCTCAAGCTCTACTATAGAGCTACCATAATAAAAACAGCTTGGTACTGGCATAAAAACCGATATGTGGACCAATGGAATGGAACTGAAGACCCTGACATTAACCTGCATACCTGTGAACATATAATTTTTGACAAAGAAGCCAAAAATGTACAATGGAAAAAAGAAAGCATCTTCAACAAATGATGCTGGCATAAGTGGATGTCAGTGTGTAGAAGGCTGCAAATAGATCCATATCTGTCACCATGCACAAAACTTAAGTCCAAGTGGATCAATGAACTCAACATAAATCCAGTTACTCTGAACCTGATAGAAGAGAAAGTAGGAAGTAGTCTTGAATGCATTGGCACCAGAGATCACTTTCTAAATATAACAACAGTAGCACAGACACTGAGAAAAACAATCAATCAATGGGACCTGTTGAAACTGAGAAGCTTTTGTAGAGCAAAGGACATGGTCAACAAGACAAAGTGACAGCCTACAGAGTGGGAAAAGGTCTTCACCAACCCCACATCTGACAGAGGGCTGATATCCAGAATACATAAAGAACTCAAGAAACTAGATATCAAAATGCCCAACAGTCCAATTAAGAAATGGGCTATAGAACTAAACAGAGAATTCTCAACCAAGGAAGTTCAAATGACTGAAAGACATTTAAGAAATTGCTCAACATCCCTAATTATCAGGGAAATGCAAATCAAAATGACTCTGAGATACCACCTTACACCTGTCAGAATGGCTAAGATCAAAATCACAGAAGATTCATTCTAAAGATGCCTCTGAGTCTTCTTTCCACTCATCCATGTGAACTCACACACACTTGACAAAGGTCAATATCACTATTGATGACATATACATATCTCAAGGTATCATGAACCACATAAAACGATGTACGGACATTGCACTCTCCATGTGATGATTCTCCCAAAAGATATGTAACTCAGACCAGTCATGTGACATCAAACAACTCAAACTGGAAGTTGTAACAGTGACATGCTCATAGACATTGGAGAGGATGAGGAACTGTGACTTCATGAGGCTTAGAAATAATACCTGAACTCATTGCAGGGTCCTGGATGGAGTCCTGAAACATCTAATAATGTTGAGGAAATTTTAAGTTAATATTTTTGTTCAATTCAAAGATTTTAAGCAGTTAATTTTCTGTTTTTTTTATGATTTAACATTAATTATGTAAGATTTAACACTTACAAAAATTAGGTGGAGTCACACAAACATTTTCCCTACCAATTTTATGAGTTTTTTTTTTTTTTTATAAGCCTGGAATGCGCTCAAGCTTAACAATTACAAAGGAAGTTGATTGATATACTATGTTTAAACATGTTTCTCAATCCCATATTTATCAATAAAGGAAATGCATTTCATATTAATTTTAATTTAATGTTTTAACATTAATAATTATAATAAAGTGATAGGCTAGTGGAAACATAAAAAGGTAAATTATTCATAACATATGACCATAGTTTATGGTGCTTTCTTAAGAGAAAACACTTCAAAATATGGTAGAAATCACCTGTTACATAAGAATGATTTACTAAGTGTCAAGAGACTTAGTAAAAGTTAATACAAAGTGCCATTACAAAGAGAAAAACAACTACATCAAAAACTCTCCAAATATTATGACTACAGAATAACAAGGAGATGTTGAACTATGGGTATTTTCTCATTTTGTTTTTAAAATTTGCTTACATAAAAAGTAGTGACAGGATCTCATTAGACAGATAGATTAATATGATTCTGACACCTGCATTATCAGAATCTTCAAGTTCTGTTGTTTTCTAATGCTTTTAGAATTTCAAAAAAAATTAAAAACTAAATAAAATTATAAGACACCATTTGTATTTTATTATTATTACTTCTGTTTCCATGAAAGCTTTTAAATTTATTTTTTATTTGTATATGTGGACTGTCACTTTTAGAAAGATACCTGAAAATAATTTTCAGTTAGTTCACTGGTAAGTTTCTTCATCATATTACACTACTCCTTACTTGAAACAAAAGGCTTTTCATGATTGTTTTAGATTCTTTCAATGAGCCTGTTTCGTTTAATTATTTCTGTTTCCACTAACTGGGAGCCGAGTAAACACTCTGAGGAGCTAATGAAGTAGAATTAGTCTCCTGTTACTAAGGTGATTTTTTTTTTAAATTTGGAAGTACATTAGAAGAGCCAGAGAAATGTTTTATTTAAAATTCAAAATAATAAACCAGGGGTTGAGAATTTAGCTCAGTGGTAGAGCACTTGCCTAGCAAGTGCAAGGCCCTGGGCTCCATCCCCAGCTCAAAAAAAAACCACAAAACAAAACAAAAAACAAAAACAAAAACAAAATAATAAACCAAGTTTTTAAAGTATAGTTGTACTTTAAAAGCTACAAAACATAGATATTAGGATATTTAATATAAAAATTTCAAATGCCTTTCAGATTTAAAAACAGCTCACTAACTTAATACAAACATAAATGCACTCCACCAACAAGAGGTCATGAACATGAGCAAGCATTGTACAGTACAGGAAGAATGTTATCAAAGTTAATTTGAAATAAAAAAAATAAGATCAGAAATAAAAGAGAATAAATATCAGCAACAAAAAAAAATTCTCGGCCACTTAGAATACTGGTACTTGTGTAAAGTCCACAGCCCAATGATAGCATTGCCACCTGGGGGTTTAGAAACTCTAAGTATGACACTGATGGGAATAACACTTTTAATAAGTATTATGTTTCAATAATCTCAAAGAACAACAACAATCTTTGATTCAAGACTTACTTATTTCCCTTCTGAAATATGTTAGGTAAATAGTCACATTATTTCATATTTCAACAAAATTATCATAATTAATTCATGTTAAGAAAGGTGAAAGTAACTGAAGCTAAATAAATTCTATTTTATCTCATAATATTATGTAATTGTTAAAATTTGTTTGTGTGAACACATGTTGTACAGTTAGCTGCCATCTCATCTATAAAGACAAAGATGAATAAGCAATGTCAATACATCAGTTTTAAAGCATTTACCTATAAAACAAGTGAGATAAAATATACCAAAATATTATTCCTGAGTTTCTTAGAGTTAGTGAAATAATTTATCCACAAATTCTTTTAAAGTTCATTTGTTGTAAGTAGTTTATGGAAAATACATTTTTAGATTAACACACTTCAATATAAGTAAACCAAAATACTGAACTTCATTGGAATTTGTTTCCATAAGTGTGGGCTGCCATAACAAAAGAATGCAGACTGGAAGGTATAACTATTCATTTCCTCTCTTCCTGCTTCTTGTGCTTGACCCTCACCTGGCCGTCCCCAGGTACAACAATGTCATCTTCATACATGGGAACCATAAGATCAGATTGGAGTTTGGGACATCACTGAATTTTTTTTTTTCTTCAGGTTTGTATTGCCAAGTTACAATTGTCTTTGAAAATAAGATTATAACAGCAATATTAGAGCAACATTTTATAATGTATAATGGACTAACACTGCCAAACAGATGGAATAGTCTTTCTAATCTTTCATACTCTGAAAAATTGTGTTAATAATTGATAAGATTAACATAAACACATTGTAGCATTTTTAATTAAACAATGTAGAGCTAAATCCATTAATGTTCTTTTTTCTGCTTTAGTAGTACTCTTTAGTAAAAATTCTTAAAATGCAGTGAAAATTTAATTATTATTTCACTTTTTATGTTAGTAAGGGTTTATTTTTCTTAATATACTAAAAAATTCCTCGCCATCAACATTTTGACATTTTTCATAGGAATGAGCATCTACCTGATGACCCAAGCTTTATTTTTTCTATTATTCTTTATTAATTGCTTTTTAAAAATCAAAGCCTGTTTTTTAATATTTCCTAAGTTCTAATTTCTAAAAAATACCTTCACTAATACTCAGGCAGACAGCATTTGTGTCAGTGGCTTCATGTTGTGATGGAAGAAGAATCTGTGGTGAAATGAAAGCTAAGTTTACCACATATTGCCATCCTTCCTTTCTTTACTAAATAGTAGTGGGGCTAGGTTCTAGGGCTGTCTGTGGTCTAGTTGTCCTTTGGGTGGAAACTGATGGAATCCATTAATGTGTGGATGAGGAGCAGACCAGAGAATACAGATAGACAATAGAAAGATACAGATGATAGCAGGAAACCAGCAAATGTAAGCTGAACTCTTGATAGGAGGAAAGGTTTGGAAAAGCTTGTTGGTATAAGGGGAATAAGAATATACAATAGAAAAATGGTATGTTGGGTGTTACAACGCTTGTGGTAAGACACATTTGCCTATTGATAGAGTTGGAAATGCTGGCAATGCTCCCCACAAGAACCATACACTAACCAAAGCCCCAGTGCCAGGCTTGAGGAACCTCACTACAAATATTTGGTTAGCTTAGACCTTGGGGTTCTCTTGTAGTAGCCATATAGACCATTGATATGGCTGTGTGTTATCTCTCAGATGTTAAAGATCAGCACCTACTGCAAAAGACACTGCATACTTAGGAATCAAGGCTCAGATGATTCAAACTGGATGTAATCTGAAAATCTTTTTCCTGCAATCTAGTTTCTGTGGTATCATGAAATACTATGGAAGCTGCCAAGGGAGGAAATTAATTAATAGTCCCATCTAGCTGCAATACCTATGGGCCACAGCAGTGATGAGAATGAGAAGATATCTGGAAAGGTGCATGCAGTAAGTAGTACTCATGTGTTAGTTGTGAGCCTTAGAGTGGGATATATTACTTCTACTTTGTTAGACTAGAATAATCACTTACTGTATTCTGAATCGTATCATTTTATTCACAGGTAACTGCCACCCCTCATCAAAGAAGCCTCCCTTTCCAGTAAACGGAGACTATGACAATTACTACAATTAGACACAATGATAAATCAATGAATCATAGGGACCCCAGACCCAGTGCACAAATGGATATATTTACCTCACAGCTTCTGTACCCCAAAACATCATGGAAGAGGGGGCTGAAAGATTAGAAGAGTCAGACTACCAGGAGGTTTGCTATGATGCTGTATTTTGCAAGACGAGATAGTCCTTCAGGTTCTGGCTTCACAGAAGAAACTTCCAGACATTCTACAGGACACAGAGAAGAGAGTGAGAGACTGTAGGTCTATATAGCTGAAGATAGATGCCCCAAAGTTACAGAGGAACTTTGGATGACTCTCCAGGCAGGCAGCTGTCTCTGTCATTCTAGATTTTTGGAAGTTGCTTGCAAAGCATTTCCTGTTTACTTAGGTAATGTTATATCCTTCGGAGGTTTTTGATATAGCTGAAGACTAGATAGTTATAATTTTCCTTAGTTATGATAAAAGATAAGTTAGATATGAAACCTTAGACTCACAAATATAGGATAGATAGGATATCTTCTTAAATTTTACCAAATACAAATAGACTAGATATTATAACTATAATTCTTAGATATTGCTCTGTATGCTGTGATGTGTTGCTCTGATTGGTTAATAAATAAAATTCTGATTGGCCAGTAGCTAGGCAGAAAGTATAGGTGGGATAAGCAGAGAAGGAGAATTCTGGGAAGAAGAAGACTGAGTCAGAAGATGCCAGCCCACTGTCCAGGGAGCAGCATGTAATGGCACACAGGTAGAGCCACAAAACATGTGGTGACATATAGATTAACAAAAATGGGCTGAGTTTAAAAGGTAAGAGCTAGTTAGTCATGAGCCTGAACTAATGACTGAGTAGTTTTAATTAATATAAGCCTCTGTATGTTTACTTGGGTCTGAGCAGCTGCAGACCAGGTGGGACACAGAAAAACTTGTAGCCACATGATATAGTCTTTCCTGGAGATGGTTCTATTAAAAAAAAAAAAAATCAGAACAACGGCAATATCAGAACAAAAGCATGCTAACATAGAAGAGGCAAATAGATAAAGAACTACAGGCAACTAATCACTGATGAGAGCACGGAGCATTAGTCTTTCCCAGGATAAATATTCTTAGAGGTTGTCTAATATAAAATTTCCAGTCCTTAAACCATACACATACAAACAAAAACAAATCAAGAGGTTATTTTTATATATTTGTGAATACATAGGCACATATGCACACATATACACACATGCATATACATGTATGTATGGAGGGATGATGTGTTGGAAGGACTAGGAGAGGGAAGATGGAAAGTAATATTTCCATCTATTTTAATTAAAATGCACAAAACATTAAATTTACAAAACAGTCGGGCGGTGGTGGTGCACGCCTTTAATTCCAGTACTTGGGAGGCAGAGGCAAGAGGATCTCTGAGAGTTTGAGGCCATCCTGGTCCACCAAGTGAGTTCCAGGAAAGGTGCAAAGCTACACAGAGAAACCCTGTCTCAACAACAACAACAAACAAACAAACAAAAAAACTTTTTTTAAAACTTGCCATGGCTCTGAATAGTGGACAGTTGTCAGAAAGAGAGACAGAGTTGATTGAGTAGAGGTACAGGTTCTACTTTATTCTCCTCACAATATTACCATTGCTTCCTCTTTTTGCCTCATGTGAATTGACAAGCAAGCATAGTCATGATCACTAACAGACCAGAAGTGGTAGCAATAATTTCCAGGTAGAACAAAAGTTTAGATGGTTGAAGACTCATCACAAAGTTTTGCAGTTGACTTGTGTCTCACTTTGAAAGCCTGCAGGTG
This sequence comes from Onychomys torridus, assembly GCF_903995425.1. NCBI lineage: Eukaryota > Metazoa > Chordata > Mammalia > Rodentia > Cricetidae > Onychomys > Onychomys torridus. The sequence continues at coordinate 52,252,802 of NC_050444.1, forward strand.
ATATGTGTTTTGTTTGTTTGTGTTTGTTTTTGTTTGGGTTTTTTTTGTTGTTGTTGTTTTACCATAGTGCTACTTTTTCTAAAGTTTTCCAGCAAATCTCTGACTATAGTGTTTGTTTCAAAATTAGCAGATGAACTTGCAAAATTTTAGTATCTGACTTTTTTTGCCCTCAGCTAAATTTTACCCTCTTAATCTAGAGAAGACAGAAGTCAGGCCACCACCTAGTCTGCAGAATCATCACTAGCTAAGATAGATGTTCACTAAGACAAAGCACAGTGCAATTCATCACACAAAAGATCACCCACTGTAAAAGAAAAGTAGAATAAGATCATATACTTATGAAAGACAAAATGGAATCTCACAGATTCTACAATTAAACATAGCCAAGGCTCTGTAATGTGCTACATACAGGTGACACACTTAAGAAGATGAAGTTTTAAAATAAATTTGTGTACAGGCAAATACCAAGGAAAGGAAAGATGGTAAGAAATATAGCATCCGAAAGACTGAATGTTTTTCAAGTTCATGAGACAAAGATAAGTGTTCTAGAGTGGTAGAATATTTTAAACAAAGGGAATCATTCCCCCCAAACAGGCATTAAACACTTTAGACTCTAAATGTAAGATGCTATAACTGACACTGTGATGAATTGAGTCACTGTGTGAAGATAAGTGAAAGCATATTGTTTGCTCCTAAAACAATATGGTGAACTAGATACCAGACAGACTAAGGATCTGAGTGGGAAAAGTAAAACTATGATGAGAAAATATAAGAGTCCTATCAAAATAGGTTGTCAAAACAAAGCATATGATATTACACATGCATCAACTACATTAATATGAAGGATTTCAGCTTCATGAATCATACATTAGTAACTCTGGGTAAATGGCAATGTCCTCCACAAATCTATTTGCAATGTCTAATATTCACCGCCAATAAACATTCACTATGTATAACAAAAGTAGCAGAATGATAGAAAACCAACAAAACATAAAACATGGCATGGAATAAGCAAAAACATTTAAAAGACAATGATACACACACACACACACACACACACACACACACACACATATCACCAACAATTAGAAAAGAAAAGATAAAAAGGCATATAAACTGAAATGTAAAACATTATGTTGAAGGACAATGTCAAATGTGTAAGACTGTGAAGACATGGGAAGTCACATCTACTGTAGGAAGTTTGACAGCCAGTGATACCATTTCATTCTGGAAAAACTTCTTCATAGAGTATTATGTAACCTAGGCTTCAAGTATTTCCCTGCAGTTTATTCCAAGTTTAAAAGTAATGGAGAAATTACCAAATAGTTCTGTAATAGGCCATGTGGACAGTTTCGTTTTGATGGGAAGGATTTGAAACATCTATAGCTTTATCACAGGAATGGACCTATAGACAGCAGTAGGAAGAAACACTAATGACAAGTGGTTCTGGACGTGGTGATGCTACCTGCAACACCAGCACTTGAGAGGCCAAGGAAGGATGTCCGATAAGTTCAAGGAGAGCCTGGGTTTCAAAATGAGTTTCAGACCAGATTTGACTACAGAATAAGAATTTCTCACACAAGAAAGACAGAGAGAGAGAGAGAGAGAGAGAGAGAGAGAGAGAGAGAGAGAGAGAGAGAAATCAGGATTATATATGTATTCATATGTATGTGAAATGTACATGAATTAAAGATTTAAAATGGAAAATGTCTTTCACCATCATCAACTATTATCGCTATTATTATTTGCAGAAAGTAGGTTCATCAGACACAGAAAAAGAATTCAGGCTGAAGTATTGCAGTGGCCCAGAGAGAAGCGATTTTTAGTTTGGAGTACAGAATAAGCCTTTAGTTCAAAAAGCAAATAAGTAAAACAAGAAATCTTGTAAGTCAATTGGCTGTTGATTAAAATATATTCTGATTAAAATAAATAGAAACAAATGAAAGGCAAAATTTATATGAAAGATAATGTAAATGTTAAGTAAATGTGCAGGAAAAAAATGATCATTAATACAACTGCATTCTGGATTTGAATACAAAATATCTTGTGTGGCATAAACACAAGGTAACACAGCCTCCCTCCTGTGAAAGGAAAGTGCAGTGCTAAGCTTACTCCCCAACAAACTTCTCACCAACATCTAATTGTAATTATTAAATAATATACTTATTTTTTCTTTTTAAAATGTATTCATGCTATTAAAATAGATGCTTAGTTCTTTGTTTCTAACTGTAGTTCATTTTATATCAATATATTGTATCAGGAAGCCTAGGAAAATTAACATTATTAAAGTTTCCATTTAATCTTATAAGAGAAATTTGATTTTGAGAGGTTTCCAGAGAACAGATTAATTATACCAAAGCCTGTGACTTTTTTGTTTTTAATATTTTTAATCCATCTATCTATCTAACAGCAAATATAACATTGTAATTAATTCCAAGGCCATTTTAATTTACAGGCTCAGATTCTATATCTTGTATCCAAATTTAAAAATCTAATATACCAATTTATATTAATGAAGTTTCTAGGAACTAAAATTTATCCCCATGCTTGTTAACCTCAAGGCTTTGACATTTTCTCCTCTGTTCATGTGAATCTCAAAATGGCTTCTAAAAGACAAATTATTCTGTTCCCACTGCCATTAAAAATTATTTTCTTTCTTCTCACTTTAGATTATTTCTATATCTTTTATCAGTTCTATATGAACTGATGCAAACAAAGAATGTGAAACACAATCTTGACCAGGTTTTACAGGTGACAATTCTTTCCAGAAGAACATATTTAACTATTCTGTTCTCCCACTTTGCATACCTATTCTATTAAAAAAAAGACACGAAGGTATTAAGTTAAGGAACTTGCAAAACAGCTAGTTGGTCTTGGGTGCATGCCTTTAATCCCAACACTCCGGAGGCAGATGCAGTTGAATTTCTGAGATCTAGGCCAGCCTGGTCTACAGAGTGAATTCCAGGACAGCCAGGGCTACACAGAGAAACATTGTCTCAAAAAAACCAAAGTAAATACATGATTGAATAAGTAAAAATAAATAGAATAGAAGAACTTATAAAACTGCAATAAATGATTTATTTATTTTCTTTTTAGTTCAGGAGAAGAAAAGAAATCCACTTTTGATAACCACCGGAAATGTGCAGCAACACCCGTCGTCACAACCACCCAGTAACTGTATAAGCAGTTCCTTTTTCTCAACTAAAATTAATCAGATGACTTAAAACAATTCCTTAATGACAGAAAAATACAGACTTATGGAATGAGTTTCACATTTTACCTCATTCCATTAGTGAGGAAATATTCTGAGTATGTCCTAATTCATAATTCAACAAGTGTCAAATACTTTGGGACACAGAGGCAATAGATATGCAACAGATATGCACTGAGAAGACAGGGTTCATATCAAAAAATATGCTAACCAATGCAATTTTTAAAGTGTTTTATAAAAATTACATACAATATTCACAACCCAAAATTGCCATGGTATGATTTTTCTGGATGAGGTGACTCTTGACCTGACCGTGGAAGCATGCATGTATCCAGGCCACCTGTGTCCCTTCCTAGTCACAGATTTTCCCACATACAGTTGCCCAAGAACCTATTTAAAACTCTCATTAGGAGTCATGTCCACTCATCCTACTTCCTCTGCCTTTTAAACCATGATCACCTCAAGGCCTTTCTGTATGCTCTTCTCAGTGACTGGAAACACTTTTAATATAGTCTATGCTTCACTCAGTCAGCACATACTATGTGCAAATATTGGCCATATATTGTATTTTCTTTCCAAATAGTATATTTTGCCTTCTGTGATGAGAGACTATCTTTTAGAGTTTTTGTTTTGTTTTGGCGTACGTGTGTGTTCTACTCAAAAAATCATGAAACCTATCCCTGACTCATCTGCCTACATGATATTTTACTTTTCCTTAACCCGTAGTTGCTTATGTTGGGTATAAAACTCCACCTTTCACATCAATACTTCCTCATCCCCAGAAAAGGATAAGTTTTCAACTAAAATTTTGTATCCATCCAATATACCATTTGAAAAGATAGTACTTTCCACATAAAGGTGTTTTCACAGAGATACAAGCTCCAGGTAATGTGGTTCATTTCCATAGAGCTATGCCTTATGTTTCAGTTGTTCTGTTAAAGTTAAGCATGATGCAAAAATTTAACTGGAGCATTCTACTTGTGATTTTTTTTTCTCCAATGTGTTTTGTCATTTATCAAATGCCATATTCTCCAACAGACTCTTGGAATTCAAAACATACAAAACTGATTGTATTCACTAGCAAGACTGAAATATTACGTTTCCACAAAAAAAAGTTAAATAAGCATTTAGGGAAAAGAAACGATAGTTAAGGTATTAAATTATTTATATTCTGTTTCCCATTCACAAATCTCTCCTTCTCTGTCTGTGTTGGAACATACAGTTATTCCTCTCTGGAATTTGATGGAGACTATCAAACCCTGGTACTATGTAGATAGAAGAAAATAACCTGCAACCAGAGTCATTCCTCAGGCCCCAGTAGCACTAGGCTTTTTAGAGACTTTGAAGGAACCCTTTGAATCAGGTCATTGCTTTTAGAGTTTCAATTTCTAAATGAAAGTACTGCAGACAAGCACAGAACTGGAGTGCAAAATATTCTTACATAGATGTACTGGGGTTTCTTATGAGACACAAGGTGTGTTTGTGTATGTGTGTGAGTGTGCGTGTGTGCATGCACATGCATGAAATAACAGCTAAATAAAATTAACCATTTTCACTGCATACACACTAATTTGATTTAAGTAATCATAATTGTTATCATTAATATTAAAAACAATAGGTATATGAAGCTAATTTTTAATTTTACTTCTTAAATTTCTAGTCACTCAAAATAGAAGCATGAAACTTTCTCTTTTACTTATTTACTTTCTCATCTTAAATAAAAATATATATATATATATATTTGTGGTAGCTACACCCTTGTTTGTCCCCTCCCACACCCTGAGAGTTAAGCAAACAATAACTATTAGCATTTAAAGTAAAATGGTTTTCTCTATGCTAATCTCTTAAAAAAATCTTTTATGCAAAGCACAAAACAATCTAAATCTCTTCTTTTTATGGAAATCAGATAAATTATGACATTTCCATATAATTGAATTCCACAAAAGTGATCTCTAAGGGAAATATGAAAATTTTGTAAAAGTATAATCTGAATTTCAGCAGTGAATATAGAGGTGGCTTTTTAAGAAAAGCTGTCATTACCCAAGGGGCTGGGATGTGAGCAATATTTTTTTTCAATGTATCAAAATTTGTAAACATCCCTTTTCCATCTGAAATTATGTATTAGTATTTATTATGAAAATGTGTATTAATCTGAGCCATAAGTAGGTATTAATACCCATAGTCTTAAATATGTACTGATAAAAAAAAAAAAAAAACAAAAAAAAAGCAAAAAACCTTAAGGTCTTCAAGGATTTACTGGAAATCTATTTGCTGTGTCAGACAATCATAAGTTTATTTCAATAAAAACTTATTTTCTTTTTCAAAAATTATATGTATATGTGTGTGTAGGGGTGGGATGGCAGGGTTACCTGCACATGAATATCTGGAGGTCAGAAGAGAGCATCAGATCTTCTAGAGAGGGAATTAGAGTCAGTTGTGAGCTACCTCTGTTGCGCGAGTACCAGGAAGGAAATGATTACCCTCCTAACTACTGACCCATTTCTCTAGACCCCTTACTAGAAAACATCAAACCATCTCTTGGAGATCAAGATCAGTCTCTATGTACTTCCCCGTGGTCTCATGAAGGACTGCAAGAGGAAAGTGGTAGACCTACATTTGACATGCACAGAAGCTCAGGACCTTGTACTTAACAATATTGGATCATGAGAATAATGATGTGAAGACTGACTGTGCACTCTGGGGAAAGAATACCATAAACTGTGCCCTTTCTACCAGGGTGAGAGTAGGATAAAGAAGAATGGTAGCTCTCTTGAGACAAGAGAAACCAAGTTAGAAGCAGGTATTTTGTTTGTAGTGTGACTACCTAACTGCTGTCAAGTGGAAGAAAGTTATTAGTGGCCTACTAAAGCAAAGCCTTTTGAAATATGTGTAACACTGAATGTTTGCCAGAACTAAAGAAAAGACAGAGAGAGAGCATCCAAATGAACAAAATCAGAAATGAAAAGGAAGATATAACAACAGACAATGAGGAAATCCAGAGAATTTTCAGGTCATACTTCAAAAACCTTTACTCCACAAAACTGGAAAATCTAAAAGAAATGGATACTTTTATGGGTAGGTACCACATACCTAAGTTAAATCAAGACCAGATAAACCATTTAAATAGTCCAATAACCCCTAAGGAAATAGAATCAGTCATTAAAAGTCTCCCAACCAAAAAAAAGCCCAGGACCAGATGGTTTCACTGCAGAATTCTACCAGATCTTCGAAGAAGACTTAATACCAATACTCTTTAAATTGTTCCACACAATAGAAGCAGAAAGTATATTACCAAACTCCTTCTATGAGGCTACAATTACCCTGATTCCTAAACCAAACAAAGATGCAACAAAGAAAGAGAACTACAGACCGATCTCCCTCATGAACATTGATGCAAAAATACTCAATAAAATACTGGCAAACAGACTCCAAGAATACATCAAAACAATTATCCACCATGATCAAGTACGCTTCATCCCAGAGATGCAAGGGTGGTTCAACAAATGAAAGCCTGTCAATGTAATACACCATATAAACAAACTCAAAGAAAAAACCACATGATCATCTCACTAGATGCAGAAAAGGCATTTGACAAAATCCAACACCACTTCATGATAAAGGTCTTGGAGCGATCCAGAACACAGGGAACATACCTAAACATAATAAAGGCAATCTACAGCAAGCCAACAGCCAACATCAAATTAAATGGAGAGAAACTCAAAGCAATACCACTAAACTCAGGAACAAGGCAAGGCTGTCCCCTCTCCCCATACTTATTCAATATAGTACTTGAAGTTCTTGCCAGAGCTATAAGACAACATAAGGAGATTATGGGGATACAAATTGGAAAAGAAGAAGTCTAGCTTTCCCTATTTGCAGATGATATGATAGTATACACGAGTGACCCTAAAATTCAACCAAGGAACTGATACAGCTTAGAAACACCTTCAGCAACATAGCAGGATACAAGATCAACTCAAAAGAAAAAAAAAAAAAAAAACAAAAAAACAGTAGCCCTCCTATATACAATAGACAAACAGGCTGAGAAGGAAATCAGAGATACATCACCCTTTACAATAGCCACAAATGATATAAAATACCTTGGGGTTACTCTAACTAAGCATGTGAAGAACCTATATGACAAATCTTTAAGCCCCTGAAAAAAGAAATTGAAGAAGATGTCAGAAAATGGAAAGAACTCCCATGCTCATGAATAGGCAGGATTAACATAGAAAAAAGGGTGATCTTATCAAAAGCAATCTACAGATTCAATGCAATTCGCATCAAATTACCAACACAGACCTGGAAGGAATAATACTCAACTTCATACGGAAAAACAAAATACCCAGGATAGCCAAAAGAATCTTGTACAATAAAACAACCTCTGGAGGTATCACGCTCCCCGACCTCAAGCTCTACTATAAAGCTACCATAATAAAAACAACTTGGTACTCGCATAAAAACCGATATGTGGACCAATGGAATCAAACTGAAGACCCTGACATTAACCTGCACACATATGAACATATAATTTTTGACAAAGAAGCCAAAACTGGACAATGGAAAAAAGAAAGCATCTTCGACAAATGGTGCTGGCATAACTGGATGTCAACTTTTAGAAGGCTGCAAATAGATTCATATCTATCAGCATGCACAAAACTTAAGTCCAAGTGGATCAAAGACCTCAACATAAATCCAGTTACTCTGAACCTGATAGAAGAGAAAGTAGGAAGTAGTCTTGAATGCATTGGCACCAGAGATCACTTTCTAAATATAACACCAGTAGCACAGACACTGAGAGAAACAATCAATCAATGGGACCTGTTGAAACTGAGAAGCTTTGGTAGAGCAAAGAACATGGTCAACAAGACAAATCAACAGCCTACAGAATGTGAAAAGTGTAGTGGATAGCCATCCCAGCATTGGCCTGGAATTTCCAACCCCCACTGAGGCTTCGGTAATGGTCATGCCCACAAGGCGGGGCAGAGGAGGAAGTGGAAGACCCAAGAGAGAGAGGAGGGACATGTGCTCTCTTGGTTCAGGGACGCTGGACACAGGAGGTAGACTAAGCAGAGTTCTCTAGAGAACACTGCCAGACTGTGCCATACCTTTGCTAGACCCTACAACCTATCCCTTCATTTGTAAGTTACCCCACAAAATAAACCTCCCTTTTAACTACAAGGAGTGGCCTTAATAATTTCACCAATAGAAAAGGTCTTCACCATCCTCACATCTGACAGATGGCTGATATCTAGAATATATAAAGAACTCAAGAAATTAGACATCAAAATGCCCAACAGTCCAATTAAGAAATGGGCTATAGAACTAACCAGAGAATTCTCAACAGAGGAAGCTCAAATGCCTGAAAGACATTTAAGGAATTGCTCAACATCCCTAATTATCTGGGAAATGTAAATCAAAACAACTCTGAGATACTACCTTACACCTGTCAAAAAGACTAAGATCAAAAACACTGAAGACAGCTTATACTGGAGAGGTTGTGGAGCAAGGGGAACTCTCCTCCACTGTTGAGCCATACTCTGTAGGTGGACTTTTCTGTCCTGCCAGCCACTCCCCAAATAACCACATGGAGACTTAATATTCATTGTAAATGCTCAGTCAGTACCTTAGGCTTGTTTTTAGCTAGCTCTTACAACTTACATAAATCCATTCCTATGTGCTGTTTCAAGGTTTGTTTACCTCATCTATGCACTTCCCTTCTGCGTGCTCTGTGTCTCATGACATATCCTCCCTACTCCTCATCTTTGCACTTCTTCCCAGTGTTCTCTCTGCCCCCAAAATCCTGCCTAGGCATTTTCCAGTTAGGTCTTTATTAACCAATTAGAGTAATACATATTCACAGTGAACAAAAGGGTTATTCCTCAGTAATCCTTTGTCTTTTGTGGAATGTTGTCTGACTTGGTCTTGCATAGATCCTGAGCAATACAAAGCCAGAGTGGCTGTGAATTCATGAGTATAATCTCTTCATCATATTCCAATGACTATTTCTCAGCAGTTCTTACTAGATAAAAGCTGACTTCTATCCAGGCTCTTCTGTGTGTGTCTCTTGAATCATGTGGGTAACAGATGATATAGATGTACAATTTGTGGCTGAGCATTTCACAATGACTTTATTCTCTGCACTTGGACTAGTTGTGAGTCTTGGGTTAACAATCACCTACTCCAATGAAGAGCCTATCTGCTGAGGTGATGAGATCCATGGTAATCTATGGGTATAAAGATGTGTATTTAGAAGGAAAATTGATGAATTGTTCATTTAGAAAATAACAGCAGTAAATTCTTCCACATGGCCTATAATTTACTCACAAACAGAAATTCTTGAAGAAGTATATAGAATCAGGCATGAGTTCATTCCTATGAAGTGGGACTTTAATCTAATTAGAAATTTGTTGGTTATCCCCATAATATTCCTGCCACTATTGCATCTGTTAGTACATCTTGCCTAGCCAGTCATTATTGTAGCTTTCAGGGTTCAAGGTGAGTAAAGATTTTGATGATTTTTCTTCACTACCAGCCTGTATAGCACCTTCTGGCTGTGTGAATGGTAGCCATCAGAGAGAGAGCTTCCAAGCCAATAATACTGTGATTTATCCATGCCTGTGACCAAAATGAATGGTATGGTTAATAAGAGAGCTTTATCCAGATGAATTTTTAAAAGGTTGTTAAGCAATTTCATGAATTGGACTGAAGTTTTTACAAAAGAAGCCTGACATGTTCGTTTAGCTTCTCTTTCCAGCTTTCCAAAGTTTGGAGAAAGTGCTCCTTCCTACTGAATGATGTCATCTTGGAAGCTAGAAATGTTGTCATTAAAAAATAAAATCTATCATCTGCTTGATTTTCCTTTTTACAGTATGTAAGTGGTGAAAAAAATCCATTTATTTTATTTGTATAATTTTGAGGTTCCAATGTGTTGTTACAGTACACAAATGTACAGAGATAACCACAGTTGAATGGGAAATATCAGTTTGCTGGTGAACATGTACATGTTTATACAATCTTTTATTTGTGTGTGAGAGGTATAAGATTGTGAGGGAAGTACAAAGTGACAGCAGAAATAAAAAGCAATTTATAAAACAAGTTTTTGTTTTATGGCACACCATATTAATATAATGGTTGCAAATCACTTGACTATTTTCAAAGTAACAGCTCACTTCTATGGGGCAAACATTCCCCAGTAACATAGAAACATTCTCCATTAACAAACATGTGAATTAAACTATTTGTTGTAATTTGATTTCTATTTGAATTTCTAATATATTCACTCCATTAAAGATATTTCTCAGAAAGAGATTCTGGGTGGCTTATGCATATCATCCCGTTCATGATTGGGCCTCCTACTCAACCAGAATTAATTCATTTTTAACTTTTAAAATTAAAATATAATTACTTCATTTATTTCCTCCTTCTCCCTTAATCTTTTCCATAACTCCTTTCTCTCTCAAATCCAAGGTCCCTTATTACACAATATATATATATATATAAACAGAGTCTCTTTTGTGTGACTTGAATGTATATTTTCATGGTTGGCTATTTGGCATTGTATAACCAATTAAAGGACTCTTCCCTGGGGAAGACTACTTATGCCTCTTTCTGTAGTCATTAATTGCAAATAGCTCTTCATTTAAAGTTGGGCTAATTTAAGATTTCTGCCATCCACAGTGTTGTGTCAATAGATATTATCACTGTTCAGGTGTAGTTGAAGTTTTCTCCAGTCTAGCTCAGACCCACAGCCACGCAGACCCACATAAAAACAGTTGCTTATATTATTTAATTGTTTGGCCTAATGGCTCAGGCTATCTAGTTCTTATATCTTAAATTAAGATATAATTTCTATTAATCTATAAGTTGCCATGAAGCTTGTGGCTTAATGGTACGTTACATCTTGCTTCTCATGGCAGCAGCAGCTGGCAGTGTCTCCTGACTCAGCCTTCCACCTCCCAGAATTCTCCTTTCTCCTTATCCTGCCTACACTATACTTCCTGCTTGGCTACTTGTCAATCAGCATTTTATTTATGTCAATCAGAGCAACACATTCACAGCATCCCCAGCAGTTCAGGTCTTCTTTAGGTAGTCATAGTGTTGATCTTTCCTAGGTGTGACCTCTTGATGAAACCTGAAACACTGAAACTTAGGCAATACCTGGGGTTGAAAAGGACTCTCTGAACAGGACTCCATTTGCCCAGGGATTAAGGTCAACAATTGACCAGTGTGACTTCTGCATAGCTAAGGCAATAATCAGTCAAATGAACAGAAAGCCCATAGAGTGGGAGAGAATCCATGCCAGGCATACATCTGACAGAACATTAATATCCAAAACATGCAAATAAACAGGAAAACAAATAACCCATTCAGAGAATGACCTTTGGCTCTTCCAGAGCCAAAAGCAGAAGTAAAATTGGATAAAATCTATTTCAAAAGGTGTTCATCATCCTTAATAATTAGGGAAAGGCACATTTAGAAGAAAGGAATTTCATTTTACCCCAATCAGAATGACAAAGTTCAAGTAAACAAGTGGCTACAAATGCTGGGAAGGTTGGAGAAAACAAAACAAAACAAACAAACAACAACAACAAACCCTCTCATTCAATGTTGATGGGATTAAAAGCTAGTGCAGCCACTCTGGAAATCAATGTGGATAATTCTCAAAAGGCAATAAGTAAATTTCTCACATGATCCAGCTAGACCATAGACTACTCATTAGCTGCTTAGGGACTTGACACAGTACTCCACAGATACTTGCTCAGCTGTGTTCATCAGTTCATTTGTCATAGTTAGGGATGGAAACAAATTAAAGGTACTTTAATTGATGAATTAATCATGAAATTGTGGAACATAGACATAATGTAATATTATGTAGCTGTAGAGAAACATGAAACCATAAAATGTGTAGGTAAATGGATGGAACAAGAAAACCTATTGAAAGAGGTAACAAAGACCCAGAAAGATCAATGCCACATTCTTCTCTCTCATCCATGGTTCCTAAGCTCCAAATCCTCAGATGTGAATAGAGGACATGGTGTAACCATAGAAAACAGGAAAGTATAAAGGGATCATGGTGGGAAAGGGAAGTGTCCTAGAGAAGGGAATCAGCAAAATACAAATGACAGGAAGGGAGAAAGGGGGATAAATGGAGAATGGAGAGGACTTTATTTGTGGAAGGAAGAAAGTTGACAAGGAAAGAGAAGGGATAGAGAGAGAGAGAAAGAAAGAAAGAAAGAAAGAAAGAAAGAAAGAAAGAAAGAAAGAAAGAAAGAAAGAAGGAAGGAAGGAAGGAAGGAAGGAAGGAAGGAAGGAAGGAAGGAAAGGAAAAATGAGGAGGAGGAGGGATAAAGAACACTGAGGAGGATATTTAGAAAAGCTTTAAGGAATCATATTGCTTTATATTTCCCTAAAATTACACATAAGTATATATGCATTCATATATACATATATTGCTTAAATGAACTTACACCACTTGGGGCTGCCCTGAAGAGCCATAGACTATCTAGAAAAAATCCCAGGTACCTCCTTTCCAGTTGTTGGTCAGAGTAATTCAAAAGACTCCAAAAAATGATATTGGTGATTGTGTTTGGTTGCCTGTCAGAGGTTGAAGGTAAGGCCCTACTGTGGAGGACTCTGTCTGCTTCAGACACAGGACCAAGAGGGTTTGAGTTGGATCTGACCTGAAAACCTCCTTGCTGAGAACTGGGAACTATAGTGTGAGAATTACTATAGAAGTTTCCACAGGAGGGAAGCAACCAGTAGTATTACCCAGAGATGCTTATGAACCACAACAATGATTAGCAAGACAAAATATCCCTTAAGATGCAATATCAGTACTTGTACTGCCATTCTCCTAAATGAGTATAATTCCTAATTGATTGTAAATGTCTGACTATACGTGTGGCTCTCACTTGTTGTCCTATTAGTTTTTATCAACTTTGTAAAAGATAGAGTTATATGTGAATAAGTATTTCAACTGAGAAAACCCCTCTGTTCTGTTGGCCTTTAAGCTAGTGCAACTGGCATTTGCTTGATTCATGCTTTATGTGAGAAGGACTAGCTCACTGGCAGCAGATGCCATCCCTGGGAGCATGCCAGCAAGCAGCATTTCCCCCTGGCCTTTGCTTCAGATCCTGCTCTGACTTTTTCTTGGTGATAGTTTGTTACCTGGCAGTATAAGCCAAGTAGATAAATTCCTCTCAAAGTTGCTTTTAAAAGGTCCTGGTGTATTTGTCACAGATATCAAAAGCAAATGGAGACACCCCTTATCAGTGAAGCATCTTTTTTGGAGTAAACTGGGCCCTTGACAAAAAGCCATAAGTAATCAGAATGCAAAGAACAACTGACATTGAGATGCCAAAGCCCAATTAACACAGTTTCAACACACTCTGCACTTAAGTTCAAGGAAAATGGAGGAATGTGGGACAGAAAGATCATCAGACAGAGAGGACATAGCAGTCTGTTGTAATATCATGATCTAGATATGACAGGGTTGTGGTGGTATTGTGTTCCCCAAAATATTGTGCACCCTAATAAATTTATCTGGGGTCAGAGAACAGACAGCCACTAGATACAGAGCCAAAATTGATGGCTACAAAATGGGTCAGAGCAAGCCATAGCAGAAGCTGGGCAGTAGTGGTGCACACCTTTAATCCCAACACTCAGTAGGCAGAGCTAGGCAGATCTCTGTGTGTTCAAGGATACAGCCAGCATGGAGACACACACCTTTAATCCCAGGGAGTGATGGCAGAAAGAGAAAGATATATAAGGCTTGAAGACCAGAAACTAGAAGCATTTGGCTGGTTAAGCATTTGACTGGTTAAGCTTTTAGGCTTTGGAGCAACACAGTTCATCTGAGATTCATTTGGATGGGGACTCAGAAGCTTAGAGTCTGAGGAAACAAGACCTGCTGAAGAACGGGCAAGGTGAGGAAGCTGTGGCTTGTTCTGTGTCTCTGATCTTCCAGCATTCACCCCAATAGCTGGCCTCAGGTTTGATTTTATTAATAAGACCATTTAAGATTCCTGCTACACTGGATCAGCACAATCATTAATCTGAATTAACTATCCAGATGAGGTGGCCTGGACCACACTGCTCCAGGAAGCCTGGATCTTGTGGACATGTTGAGAACTCACCCAGTTTACACCTGCATCATCCATTTCCCATTGAGTTTGACCCAGACTCTGAGAGTGTAGAGGGATTCCTGGCTGCACTCCTCCTGCTCTGTGGACATTCAGTTCAGACATCTCTAGAGTCATTTTTCAGGAAGGATTGTCCTCAAAAAGCAGGCCAGATCCATCCCTTTGAAAGCCTGGGGGAGTGTCATTCCAGATGGCACAGGCTTCTATCTCCCCTGTGCTGTGGAATGACGTTCTGTATGCTGTGAACGTGTGTTGCTCTGATTGGTTGATAAATAAAATGCTAATTGGCCAGTAACCAGGCAGGAAGTATAGATAGAATAAGCAGAAAAGGAGAATTCTGGGAAGAGGAAGGCTGAGTCTGGAGTCATCAGCCAGACACAGAGGAAGCAAGATAGATGGTTATTTCCTCAATGCACCCACTTTCTGAGGAAATAATTCCAAACTTCCAGTTCAAAGAGATGATTAAGGGAATTATGTAGAATTGATTCAAAGGACTAGTTTAACAAATATTAAGGTTTTTTCACAATAAAAAAGCCGCAAACAATATACATACCTTTTCAGGTGAGTTACTATTCACAATAACAAACTAAAAAATGATAAAAGGCAAGAAAGAAGGAGGGAGAGAGGAAGGGGGAAGAAGGCAGAGGGGATAGAGAAAGAGAAAGGAATAAAGAAAAAGAAAGAAAGAGAGAGAGAAGAAAGAGAAAGAAGAAAGAAAGAGAGAGAGAGAGAGAGAGAGAGAGAGAGAGAGAGAGAGAGAAAGGAAGGAAGGAAGGAAGGAAGGAAGGAAGGAAGGAAGGAAGAAAGAAAGGGAAGGAGGGAGGGAGGGAGGGAGGGAGGGAGGGAGGAAGGGAGGAAGGAAGGAAGGAAGGAAGGAAGAAGAAAAGAATAAATCAGGATTCAGAGGAAGAGCAGAGTAAGATCCAGCCATGGCTGAGGAGCTTTGGCAAATGAAAGTTGCTGGGTAGGGAAAGTCAGTTTTCTTCAGGGAAGAAGAAGCCAGTTAGGATGCTCATGCATCAGTGTGTGGCCCTACAGTCATGCACATATGGGCAGCACTGATTGGACTCAGTGGACTATGAAAAGAGGGTGTGAAGTTAGAGCAAACTGAAATGAAGTTGGAGAGAGAGTGAGGTCGTTCCCTTGACCAAAGTAAACTGTATACATATGGGAAGTTCTCAACGAATGAATAATATAAACATTCATTTTTAACTGAATCATTTCTTAGCAAAAGTGCCAAGATATCAGAGGAGGGGTGGCTTGCAGAATGATGGAATATCAAGCTTCACAAAGAGGTTGTATAACATTAGGTAGAGGGACTAGGTAGTCAGAGTGCATGTTCAGGAGGCATTGGACTCACGCTGGGTACACTGCAGAAAGGCCACAGCAGGAGAGGAAGACTTCACACCTTCCCTCCCACAAACATCCATTTTCCCTTCTGTGTCTACAATACTGGTGGACAAGTTTCCTGTGGCTGGAAGCATCTTCATCAACTTCTGCTCAATATAGCTATTTGTGAGCTATTCCAGCACATATCCACACAACAGAAGGACATGTCAGAACTTTTTCACACAGCAGATTCAGATGAGCCACAATCAGCAGGAAGCCATGATACCCACTTTGAAAACTGCAGATAATAATTCTGTCATAATAATAGCTACAAGCTCCCTACAAATGCGCAATTATCATGGTTGAAGAAAATTCTGCCCATATAAACTATGCCTTTTTATATTTTTCTCTTAATAGAGAACATGTTTGGCCATTTTGGCAGAAACTGATGTTCTACTTCCAAATTCATACTCCTGTAACTCTCAAGTAACAAGACACAACCTGAGTTTTAAGATTGACATGGGCTCAGTTTTCCACCTCCTTTGGAACAAGTCAAGGCCATTTGATTAAATCTGAAATCAGAGTATTACTGTATGTGATATTAACAGATTCTAATCAGCCTTCAAATAAAATCAAATTTAGGTTTTATTTATTTTCATGTGTATACATGTGTTACAATGAAGATGCAAAATCTGGAACCAATGAAGCTATCATAAACCATGAGATCAAATCAGGTTTAAAGGTTGCCAGCCTAGTAAAAAGAAGACCACATTTTTTTTTCTTATTCTACAGTTTTCAGGTCAATCATATATATATAATCTATTGAAACTTTTATTTGTAAAATGAGCATCTACTTCATTTACATCACCCTAATTTTTTTTTAACTTTCCCAGTCAAGATTCGTCCTAAAAAAATGAAATAGAACACAATAATCTATGTGTGTCTTTTTTAAATATTTAGAATCGAGACTGAACAAGCCAAATGACTCAATGCCCCCAGACCTGTCAACCTAAGTTTGGTTCACAGAACCTATGTGATGGAAGTACAGAATCGGCCTCAGCACTTTGTCATCTGACTTCCACTTGTGTTTTATAGCATGCTCACATATCACATTAAGTACAAAAATGTTATCACAATATTTAAAAAGAATTCAAGCTTCCTCAAGACTATTTCAGTATTAGCTTTAGGAATAATTAATAGAAAAATTGTATTTGGAAATAAAAAAATTATACTAACTAAAGTCAATTTAGGGAAACTGACACATCTCAGTTGTAGAGTACTTACGTAGCACGTTGAGGACCTACATTTGAAACCCTGGCACCCCAAAAACAAATGCATAAACAAGTAAATAAACACAAATATAAATGTTTAATAAAGTATTCACAATGTATTGTTTAATAGGCATTTCTATCCTTAAATAACATACTCTTTTAAATAAAGGTTTAAATTGATATCATACAACTTAGAGAAAAAATACATAATTCAAATAGTTCTCAAAAATGACTTCAGAAAAAATAATTATATTCTTTGACATTAGTTGAAACACATTGCATGCACTAAGGGAATTTCTGGTTAAAGAAACAAGCATTTTTCTAATAGAAAATTGTGTTTTCAAAGCTCAGAGTTAAAGGTTTGAGTTTTCTCTTGAGTTTGGACAGCTTAGACTTTACACATGGAGGAATGTTCATGCATGTGAAATGCTAACCTCGGTTTTTCATCTCTTTGCAATGTGTGAAAACTCAAGCTGGCAAGAGAAGAGTCTGGCTGTGTGAGCAACCCAGCTGGTCAATTTGGTTTCTTCTTTCCTAAGCAGAACAAATATTTTATATGTCTTAGTAATTATAAAATAAAAGAAAAACCTTTGTTCTGCAGTTAAGCTATGCTGTTGTTATCCAGACTGCTGTGAAACTAGACTAAGCTGGAATAAAGCTCTGAACTCAAATAGGATACAGTTTCCACTGATGTCAATACAGACATCCCGATGACAGGAATTACTAGCACACCATCATTTTGACTGTGTTTAGTCTTTTTCTTTCTGGTAATATAAATGCTTTTTTAAACATTTGGTTATTTGTGTGAGTAGCTGTTCATCAATTCAAAGAGAAAAGCCGAGTTGTAAATCACATTTTGGAAAGATTAAAGTAAGTGAATTTGAATACACAGGATGCTGTTAAGGATTTAACAATATTGCTAGTGTTTCTAGGTTTCACAATTATAGGCCCATAATTTTTTCCCTTATACTTTCCTTGCTTATTTAAAGTCTGGTATAATTGTAAAATATTACTCTGTGTGTGTGTGTGTGTGTGTGTGTGTGTGTGTGTGTGTGAGAGAGAGAGAGAGAGAGAGAGAGAGAGAGAGAGAGAGAGAGCTTGCATGTACATGCACTCATGCTACATGGATGTTTGTGTGTTAATGTGCATACATACTGCATACATAGGTCTCAGAAATAATTAAGAGAATGAATGAAGGAAGTGGAGAGAGAGATCATGTGAGGGTAAGTGTACTTCTTTCTGACTCTTCACAGAACTTACTGCGAGAGTATTTGTGTCTCTAATCAAACCTACATGATTCTCATTTTATACCTCAAAATGCATAAATGTATAAATCAATGCAGCTTGATTGCTGGCACTCATATGTTGTTATGTTTAAAAATACTTGAAAATGATGATTTGACTTCATTTGAATGACATTGGCACTCTATATAAAGGAATGAGTTCAATCTGCTTGTAGTTAGTGTGGGGAGAGAAAAAGATGGAGACAGATACTTCTTAGAAACAGTGCTTAGCAGCAGAGGAACAAGGGCTGATGAGGAAATGACAGTGATTCTGAAACCAGGGTACCAGTTTGAGAAATTTTTGAAAATTAGCAAAATAGTACATAGGGGTGTGTTTGTACCTGGTAATTACAAAAAAAAAAAAAAAAAAAAAAAAAAAAAATCAATCCCCAGAGTTCATTTTAAACTTTTCTTCTCAATTTTTGAGATTATACTTTAATTATAATATCTCTGCTCTCCCTTTGCTCACTCTGAACCCTCACATATATCCCTCTGTGCTCTCCTTAATGTTCATACCTTGCATTTTTACTAATTGTTATCACATGCATATACATATATATGTATATATTCCTTAATATAACCTGTTCAGTCCATATGTAACAGTTGACCTTTTGGCACTGGTCGACAAAAGAGCTTAAAGACAAGGATTAAATACTTTGAGCATAGGTCCTAATTCATACCTTGTTTCTTTCTTTTTTCCCTTGTCTTTGAATTTAAAGAGAAAAAAATTGTGAGCTAATACGCATTTGCTTTTGGGCATCCCTGATTTGAGATAATCACTATTGCTGTAATCCTGAGCTGCTGTTAATTTAGGATAAAGAGTGGCTTGTTCCACACTTAAGATGCTTTTCACATTTAGTTACTTCCAACTGGTTTTCTAAACCCTCAAGGATTATTGTGTTTTATTTTTTAGGAAGGGGTCCATTAACTTACTAAGAAGTTATCACAGAAACATCTAGCTGACCTTGATAAGAGTATGTGAAGTTGCAATATAAAACGTTATGTAAATTGAGATAGGACAACCATTTTGTCAGTATACTAGGTCATGGCAGATGTTGTCAAAACATGAAAAATTTACCTGGCCAAAGTTATATAGAAAATGATTTAATATTGAAACTGTAACTCTGAGTATGATTGTGCATTATAGAGGCAAAATGTTAGTTTTCTTTCCTGTCATTATTTATTCAATAAACAAGATGATACTTACAAATTTAAATTATTCAACCTACTGTACATGTACAGATTTAAATTTATGTATGGACTAAAAGGCATTAATTTCTAAGAAAAAATAGGGATATTATTAGTTTGAAACTCTTAGATCTAATCTTCTGTGGATTTGCTTTCAAAATACAGTCCTCACTAAGACTCACAAAAGATAAGAAATGCTGTACCATATGCAATCATGACTTGTCTATTTTGTATAATGAAAGAAACATGTACATGAGATTCACTTTCATAACAAAGTGAAAAATAGAGCATAATGTTCTAAAACAGATTTCTAGAAGTTATCCATCAGAGCCATCTGAACACTAATGATGGCTAAAAGACAGCTTCTCATATTTCCCTTCCTGCAGCTGCCAATAAACAGTACTCTAACTCCTGTTTCTTAGGATTGACCCAATTCAATATTCACACAAATGAGATTATGCTGCATTTGTGCCTCTGAGATTGGCTTGCTCTACCCAATGTTATGTGCTATTGTCTCATAGTAGAAAATGCTTCTTTCTTAAAGTCGGGTAACAATACATTGTGCGTATAAATCTCTTTCTCCATTTTTTCAAGCATATATTAATTATGTAAAGTAATGGATGTTTATGGCATGTTCACACAGAAATGTAATGCCTCTTGGTCACATAAATTCTACTATTGTTCCCCACACTTATCTGCTTATCCTCTTTTTTCCCTCTATGCTGTTAACATCCCCAGTGTACTCAACATATGAAGGAAGCGTGCTATATCTGCCTTCCTGTGTTGCCTTACTTCATTCAGTTTTACCTCAGTTCCATCGACATTATGAAATTACAGTTTTTTTTAATGTCTCTACTGTTTGTCTATTTCTTTATCATTCATCTTGTAAAAGTCACCTACACTGATACTATACCTTGGTTGTTGCAAATAATGACATGACCATTGTGATCTTGCAGCATCTCTATAATATGCTGAATTTGGTACTCTTCTGTGTAGACCCAGAAGTGGGGTGTGGATGGTGGCACTAATGTATATTCACAAGAGTAGAGTCTGAAAGCTCTTCTCCTACCTTAGCTCCTGAATTCCTGTCAGTTTTTATTGTTTTCTTTCTCATTGCTATACATTCTGACAAGGTAACTTAGCTTTTATTTTCACTTACCTGATAGAAAAAGATATTGAGACTTTTGTCATAGATTCACTGTGCATTTGTACTTAGTCATTTGAAAGTGTCTGGTTCACCAACCCCATTTCCTGGTTAAGTCACTCCTTACCTTGTCTTCCTTTCTTCTAACTTGGTGCCATCTGAAAACCCAGAAGCCCAATACCAGACAGAGGTTCTTCAAACCTCTTTGTTCCCAAGAAACTTTTGCAGAATAAGTCACTTTGTCCCTTTCTCTTCCTCCCCATGTCCCCCATTTTTCCCTGCCTGTAACTGTCTCCACACTCACAGGCCTAGCTTCAGATCAGTAACTTTAGAACCTGTTTGCTTTGAAAGCCACCTTTGACTGAAGTGACACTCCTTTCCTCTCCCTTCCTTCCCTATGCCTGTTGACATCTTGACATAGATGTTCTTACTACTGGACACATGGTTTGGAAGCTAACTTCCCCTGTTCCAATTAAAAAGCTCATCCCCCAACTGTACCTGGCCTAGCTAAGATCATACATCTACACCGGTATTATCTACAGTATACCAGATTGCCTCATCAGACATATAATCAAAGAAAGAAGTCTGAATGAACAAATCAAATTGCAAAAATGAAATCAACATAAATGGCCAAGATATCATGTCTCCCATCAAATTCTCTGGTCTTACAAAAGTTTTCTCTAATGAGAACTACTTATAAACCCAAGGATACAGAATCTCAAAGAGCAATAACAAAATTTATGAAATAATTAAATGCATTTAGATAAACATGAACTAATACTTCACTGAATTCCAATATGATGACAATAAACACCTGAGTGACTTAAAAAAAATACAAATACATGACTGAATGAAATCAGGAAAATAATATAGCATTTGAGAACTGGATTCAACAAAGACATAGGAACATTGAAGATAACACAAGTTGAAATAAAGATGACGCTGAAAATTCATTGTTACAATTAGAAACAATAGTGAATTTTTGATTATTACAATTCAAAAACTTAGGGGAAAGCCTTGCAGGTAGAACAAATGTGGCAGAAGATAGAGTAGCAGGACTAAAGTAAAGGACCTAGAAAAAATAAGTAAAATATATGAAAAAGTTCAGGAAAACCGGGAAAGGGACATACAGGAAATGTGGTACAACATCAGAAACTAAATCTTTCAGTTATAGATGTAGATGAGGGAGAAGAATGCCTGGTTGCTTGTATTGGCCAGATCTTTAACAAAATCATAGAATAAAACTTTCCCAAACTAAGGAAAGACACACCATACACATACAAAAATCACACAGAGCTACAAGTGGACTAGACAAAAAGAGAAACAATGCATGACATATCATTGTCAAAACAAAAGATATACAGAAAAAAGAAAAATATTCATTGAAATTCATGAACAAAAAACACAAGTTAAACAAACACACATACACGGACAGAAACCAAAACCCTCATATGCAAACATCTTATTTCTCAGTAGCAATTCTGAAAGCCAAAACAATATAAAGCAACACACCCCAATTTCTAAAAAAACAAAATATGATTTGTAATCAAGACTTTTGTACCGAGTAAATCTATGTAACATAATTGAAGGAGAAAGAGAAACTGCATGTAAATTTTGTTAAACAGAATACTTGAAGCAGTACTTTTGAAGACAAAAATAAGCCAAGGGATTCTAGAAAGAAAACAGTGATAATGTAATGAACTACAAATAACAACAAGGAATACAAATCAGCAAATATCAACTGCAATCTACATACACTTTTGAGTAATTATAACTATTAATGGCCCCGATTCTTCAATCAAAAGATACAGCCTAACTTCTCCAATAGGTCGGTCATTTGTACAACAATAGAGAAACCACAGAATTCAATGACACCTTACTTCAAATGTCCTCCAGAAATAGTTCCTAGAGGTGCTGAGCTGGAACTGAATTGAATGGCTCTTTGGAGTACTAGCTTTCACGGTAAAATAAGGCACATTGCAAGATTCCAATGGAGGGGAGAACAGCAGTCCCACTCAACTATAATGCCCAACAACAAGCCGCATGATATCCTTAAAAGTACAATAGATGCATACTTACTTAGGCAGCAACCAAAAGCTCTCTAATTCGACATAAGGCTTTGTTCAATGAAAAGGAAATCATTCTTGGAACTGAAACATAGCCAAACTGCTCAATACTAGTGAACTCATGGATATTGGGGTGTAGCAGGAATCTTAAAAGTTCTTATTAATAAAATCAAACCCAAGGCCAGGTATTGGGGTGAATGCTGGAAGATCAGAGACACAGAACAAGCCACACAGCTTCCTCAATTTGCCAGTTCCTCAGCTGGTTTTGTTTCCTCAGACTGCAAGCTTCTGAGTCCTCATCCAAATGAATCTCAGCTGAACTGAGCTGCTCCAAAGCCTAAATGCTTAACTAGCCAAATGCTTCTAGTTTCTTGTCTTCACGCCTTACATATCTTTCTAATTCTGCCGTCACTCCCTGGGATTAAAGGCTGGATTTCTGGGATTAAAGACATGTGTCACCATGCCTGGCTGTTTCCAATGTGGTCTTGAACACATAGAGATCTGCCTAGCTCTGCCTCCCAAGTGCTGGGATTAAAGGTGTGCACCACCACCACCCAACTTCTACTATGGCTTGCTCTGACCCATTTTCTAGCCACCATGTTTGGCTTTGTTCTAGTGGCTGTCTGTTCTCTGATTCCAGATAAATTTATTAGGGTGCACAGTATTGTGGGGAACACAATATCACCACATGGAGGAGACTCAATAACTACCATTTCACTAATCCCACATAATTTCTTGGGTTTTTTTCTATATTTTTCTTGTGATATATATTTGGTTTTTCGAGACAGGGTTTCTCTGAGTACCTTTGTGCCTTTCCTGGAACTCATGCTGTAGACCAGGCTGGCCTCAAACTCACAGAGATCCACCTGGCTCTGCCTCCCAAGTGCTGAGATTAAAGACATGCGCCACCACTGCCCAGTTTATATAATTTTTTATTAAGAGATTTTTCCATCACTCCACGTACCAACCAGAGATTCCCCTGCCCCTCACCTCCCACTCCCCAGGCCTCCCCCACACAACCCACTTCCCCACTCCTACCCCTGCCAAGGCAAGATATCCCATGGTGAGACAGCAGAGCCCAGCACACTCAGCCAAGGCAGGTCCAAGCCACCCCTCCCTGCACCAAAGCTGCACAAAGTGTCTCATCATAGGCACCAGGCTCCAAAAAGCCAACTCATGCACCACAGACAGGTCCAAATCACACTCCTTGGGGGTCCCACATACAGTTCAAGCCAAACAACTCTCTCCCCTATCCAGAGGGACTAGTCCAGTATCTTGGGGACTCCTCAGCCTTTGGTACACAGTTCATGTGCCTCCACTAGTTTGGCTAATTGTCTCTGTAATTTCTCTAGTCATGGTCTCAGTATCCCTTGCCTGTAGAATCCCTCCTCTCTCTCATAGATAGGACATAGGACTCCTGGAGCTCTGCCTGGGACCCAGCTACGGATCTCTGCATATGCCTCCATCAGACACTGAATGAGGGTTCCATGATGACAGTTAGGGTATTCAGCCATCTGATCACCAGAGTAGGCCAGCTCAGGCACAGTCTTGACCATTGCCAGTAGTCTATGCTGGAGTACTCCTTCTGGATTACCGGAAACCTGCTCAGCAATCTGCCTCTCCCTATTCCCATGGTATCTTAATCCATCATGGCATCTCTCTCCTTGCTCCCCAACTCCATTCCTATTCCAGCTCAAACCATCCACTCCCTTAAACTCTCATCCCTGGTCCCTTGCCCTGCATTACCTTCCCTCACCCTCAGTTTGCTCATGTAGATCTCATGCATATCTCCATCACTGGGCAATCCATGTGTCTTTCCTAGGGTCCTACCTGCTAGGTAGCCTCCCTGAACTGTGTGTTACAGTCTGGTTATCCTTTGCTTTTTATCTAGTGAGTACATACCATGTTTGTTCTTCTGAGTCTGGGTTACCTCACTCAGGATGATATTTTGTAGCTCCATTAATTTTCCTGCAAAACTCATGATGTCATTATTTTTCTCTGCTGAGTAGTACTGTATTGTGTATATGGATCACATTTCTTTAACCATTCTTCAGTTGAGGGGCATCTAGGTTGTCTCCAGGTCTGGCTATTATAATATAATGCTGCTAAGAACATAGTTGAGCATGTGTCCTTATGGTATTGAGTATTCCTTGGGTATATGCCCAAAGGTGGTATAGCTGGATCTTGAGGAAGATTGATTCCCAATTTTCTGAGAAATTGGCATACTGATTCCAAAATAATTGTACAAATTTGCACTCCCACCAATAATGGAGGAGTGTTCCCCTTGCTCCACATCCTCTCCAACATATACTGTCTGCAGTGCTTTTCATCTTAGCCATTCTGATAGGTGTAAGATGGTATCTAGTTTTGATTTGCATTTCCTGATGACTACAGATGATGGGCATTTTCTAAAATGTCTTTCTTGGCCATTTGAGATTCTTCTGTTGAGAATTCCATTTAGTTCTATAGTCCATTTTTTAATTGTACTGTTAGGTCTGATATAAAGTTTTTTGAGTACTTTATATATTCTGGATATCAACCCTCTGTCAGATGTGGGGTTGGTGAAGATCTTTTCCATTCTGTAGGCTATCCTTTTGTCTTGTTGACCGTGTCCTTTGCACTACAAAAGCTTCTCAGTTTCAAGAGGTCCCATTGATTGATTGTTTCTCTCAGTGTCTGTGCTACTGGTGTTATATTTAGGAAGTGATCTCCAGTGCCAATGCATTTAAGACTGCTTCCTACTTTCACTTCTATCAGGTTAAGAGTAATTGGATTTATGCTGAGGTCTTTGATCTATTTTTACTTAAGTTTTGTACATGGTGGCAGATATGGATCTATTTGCAGCCTTCTACATGTTGACATCCAGTTAGGCCAGCACCATTTGTTGAAGATGCTTTCTTTTTTCCATTGTCCAGTTTTGGCTTCTTTGTCAAAAATTATATGTTCATATGTGTGCAGGTTAATGTTAGGATCATCAATTAGATTCCATTGGAATTGGCTCTTCTTTGAAATTCTGGTAGAATTCTCTTCTTTGAAGTTCTGGTAGAATTCTTCACTGGAACCATCTGGTCCTGGACATTTTTTTGGTTGGGAGA
This sequence comes from Onychomys torridus, assembly GCF_903995425.1. Classification (NCBI taxonomy): domain Eukaryota; kingdom Metazoa; phylum Chordata; class Mammalia; order Rodentia; family Cricetidae; genus Onychomys; species Onychomys torridus. The sequence continues at coordinate 52,278,533 of NC_050444.1, forward strand.
TTTTTAATGACTGCTTCTATATCTTTAGGGGTTATTTGCCTATTTAAATAGTTTCTCTAATCTTGATTTAGCTTTGGTATGTGGTACCTATCCAGAAATCTGTCCATTTCTTTCAGATTTACCAATTTTTGTGAAATACAAGTTTTTAAAGTACATCCTGATGATTCTCTGGATTTCCTGATTGTCTGTTGTTTTGTCTCCCTTTTTGTTTCTGATTTTGTTAATTTGGATGCTCTCTTTTTGCCTTTTGGTTACTTTGGATAAGGGTTTGTCTATCTTGTTGATTTTTTTCAAAGAACAAACTATTTGTTTTATTGATTCTTTGTATTGTTCTCTTTGTTTCTATTTCATTGATTTCAGCCCTCAATTTTATTGTTTCCTGGAGTTGATTCCTCCTGGATGAGTTTGTTTCTTTTTGCTCTAAAGCTTTCAGGTGTGCTGTTAAGTCACTAGGGTGAGATTTCTCCATCTTCTTTATGTGGGTATTTAGTGCTATGAATTTTCATCATTACTGCTTTCCAAGTGTCCCATAAGTTTGGGTATGTTGTACTTTCATTTTCATTTAATTCTAGGAAATCTTTAATTTCTTTCTTTATTTCTTCCTTGACCCACTGGTGATTCATTTGTTTCAGTTTCTATGAGATTGTAGGCTTTCTGTAATTATTGTTATTGTTGAAATCTAACTTTAAGCCGTGGTGGTCCAATAAAATACAGGAGGTTATTCTTTATTTTTTTTTTAATCTGTTGAGATTTGCTTTGTGACTGAGCATGTGGTCAATTTCAGAGATGGTTTCATGGGGTGCTGAGAAGAAGGTATATTCTTTTGTGTTATGTTAGAATGTTCTGTAGATATCTATTAAGTCCATTTGAGTCATAACTTCTGTTTGGTCCCTTATTTCTCTGCTAAGTTTCAGTCTGGAATATATATCCAGTGATGAGAGTGGGATGTTGAAATCTACTACTAGTAGTGTGTGTTGTTTGATGTGTGATTTAAGTCTTAGTAATGATTCATTTACAAATGTGGGTACCCTTATATTTGGAGCATAAATGTATAGATTTGAGACTTCATCTTGGTGGACTTTCCCTGGGATTAGTATGTAATGTCCTTCCCAATATCTTTCAACTGATTTTAGTTTGAGGTCTATTTTATTAGATATTAGGATAGATACACCACTGGCTTGCTTCTTTAGTGCATTTCATTGGAAAGTCTTTTCCCAGACTTTTACTCTGAGGTAGTGTGTCTTTAAAAGTTGAGGTGTGTTTCTTGTATGCAACTGAATGATGGAACCTGTTTTCATATACATTCTCTCAGCTTATGTCTTTTTATAGGTGGATTGAGACCATTGATATTAGTGGACATTAGTGACCAGTGATTGTTAATTCCTGTTATTTTTTTGTTGGTTGTGTTGTATATTTCTCTTTTTTTGGATTTGTTGGTGTGGAATATCTATTGCCTATATTTTCATGGGTGTATCTAACATCCTTAGGTTTGATTTTTCCTTCTAGTGCTTTCTGTAAGGCTGAATTTGATCCCACATAATGTATAAACACAACCTAAACATTTGCAATTATACTCATAGAAAATATAGTCCTCATTCCTCACCAAAAACTTCTCTTTACAGCAGTGACCATTACCAAAAAAAAAAAGAAAAAAAGAAAAGAAAAGAAAAAAGAAATAGAAAGAAAAATACCCACTACCAATCAAAACATACATTTGTGCTGTCCAGTCCTAGTGAACTCATCTGTAAAATACTACCTAATCTAAGTCTCAGGGAACATTGCAGAAGAGGGGTGGGAAGATTACAATACCAGAATATCAGTGAGTTCTCTGTGAGATTGTGTTAACCAGTCATGTTAGAAACTACACCAATAAAACTAAACCAAAATGAGTGCCCAAATGTGAGTTGAACCATAACAACACAAGTAGATATAACAAAGTGGATGAGGGAAATCCCAAAAGCTTCATCTCTGTACAAAGCATGATAGTCAACAAGGGAGTGCCTAGTGTGAGAAATAATCTTTACCATGGAAGAGAACAATTGTTTATCCGATACCAAGTGAGCAGCCCTGAAAACATACATATGAATAACATTATACAGATGGAGCAGGTTATATTTATATGTATTTATTATATATGTATTAATAATTAATGAACAAAGAAGACACAGATTTGAAAAGGAGCAAGGATGGGCATGTAGGAGGGTTTGGGTGGGGGAAATGGAAGGGAGAGATATTGTAACTATACTATTGTCTCAAAAAGAAAAAAAAGAAATTTTTCAAAAATGAGTCTAACAGATATCTACAGAATGTTCCACCCAAAACCCGAAGAGTGAGTGTTATACTCAGCAATACATAGAAACTTCTCTAAAATAGACCATATGCTGGATCACAAAATTGACTTTAATAAATACAGAAAATGTGAATTAATTTTGTGTATCATATCCAACCATTAGGTAATAGCACTTAAAATTTATAGCAAACAAAGCCCCAATAATTGTTTAAACACATGGAGATGAAGCAACTCATACTGAATGGTGAATGGGTCAAGGAAGAAATGAAGAAATAAATGAATATATTGCTGGGACTAAATGAAAATGAGAACCACACACACAAAAAAAAATCTCTGGGACACATTGAAAGCAGTTTTATGAGGAAAGTTTATAGCCCTATTTGCCTACATTAAAAAAAAAAAAAAAAACAGAGAGAGCAGATTTAATGATACAGCTGAAAATTTTGGAAAAAAACAAGAACAAACCAAACCCCAAAACACCACATGGCGAGAAATAATAAAAATGAAAACTGGGACTAATGAAATAGAAACAAAGAAAACATTATAAAGAGTCAATCAACATAAAAGCTGGTTCTTTCAAAAGATAAACAAGAATGACAGACCCCTAGCTCAACCAACCTAAGAAAGTGTTAACCCAAAATAACAGAATCAGAAATGAACAGGGAAAAACACACAAACACTAAAAACATGCATAATAGTCTAAGAAATACTTTAAAACCTAAGTTACAGTAAGTTGGAAAATATAGAAGAAATACATTAATTTTTTGATTAATCCAGAACACAAAAGTGAAACTAACAAGAGAAGAACAACATAAATAGAGCCATAACAAAAGAGGAGATTCAAGCAGAAATCAAAAGCCTTCTGAATAAAGAATATTTGGGCCCAGATGTATTCAGGGCAGAATCCTTCCAAATTCTCAAAGAACTGCAATCATACTTCTTAAATTCTATTTTTAAAAGAAATGAAAGAATCACTTCCAAATAAATTCTTTAAAACCAGTATCACTCTAATTATTAAATAAGATAAAAACATAACAACAACAAAACTACATAAACATAAATCCATGATAATAATAGATAAAAAAAGACTCAATAAAGTAACAGCAAACCAAATGCAAGCACATTTAAAAAAACAACTGCCAAGATCAAGTTGCCTTTAATCCAGAAATCTCAAGGATTATTTAACATACACAAGTCAATAAATATAATAAATCACACAAATGGATTGAAAGTAGAAAATCATAAGATCATCTCAATAAATACAGGTGGGTGGGAATGTAATCTGATGCACTTTCATGATAAGAATACCAGAAAGAGTAGGACCAGTAGAAATATACCTCAAATAACAAAGGCTGCATTTAACAGCCAAAATTATCTTAAGCAGAGAAAAACTCAAAGTAATCCAATTAAAATAAGTTTCTAGGCAGGGCTGCCCACTCTCCCCACTTCTTTACAATATATTTTTGGAAGCAGCCACTAAAGTAATAATGCAAGAGAATGAAATTGAAGAGATACAAATAGGAAAAGAAGAATTCAAACTATTCCTCTATCCAGATAATATGATAGTATTCCACCACAAAACATTTAAACATGAACAATTTTAGCAAAGTATAGGCATACAAAAATCAACTTACAAAATCAGGAACTTCATATACATCCACAGCAAACACACGGAGAGAGAGATTATGGATATAGTACCACCAAAAATAATTTTAAAAAATACTGTAATAAATGTAACCAAGGGGGTTTAAAGAACTTTATAATGAAAACTTCAACTCTCTGAAGCAAGAGATTGAGAAAGACACTGGAAAATGGAAACACATCCTGTAGTCATGGATTGGTATAACTAGCACTGTGAAAATGAAAATGGCCATTTTACTCAAAGCAATCTACAGATTCAATGCATTCACAATCAAAATAACCATATAATTCTTCATAGAAAATATTTCTAAAGTTCATATGGAATCAGAATGGACCCTGGATAATTGAAGCAATCCTAGGCAAAAGAATAGTAGAAGGTTTGCTGTTATAGAAGTCAAGGTATATTATAGAGCCCTATTAATAAAAGGAATTTGGTGCTGACACAAATCAGACACTAAGATCAATGTGATATAATAGAGAATCAAAACATGTATATTTCTAAGAGTAATCATTTGCTATTTGACAGAGAAAAATACACATATTGAAGATGGACAGCATATCCAAAAATGGTGATGCAAAGCTATATACCTACATCAGAAAATTAAAAATGAGACCTGAGGCTAGAGTTTTTCTCTCCAGGTCCTGCCAAGCCCTGGCAGTCCCATAGCCCACTTATAAAATAAACATACAGATGCTTATGTTATTTAAACTGCTTGGCCATTAGCTCAGGCCTACCATTGTCTAGCTCTTACTCTTATACTCAACCCATTTCTGTTCATCTATATGTCACCATGTGTTCTGTGGCTTTACCTGCTGCCTTTTCATGATGTTTCCTAGATGGCAGGCTGGCATCCCCACCTTTCCGCCTACCTTTTCTCTCAATTCTCCTCCCGCTAGTCCCGCCTATATTTCCTGCCTAGCTACTGGCCAAACCGTGTTTTGTCAATCATTCATCCACAGCACTTCCCTTTTCTACCATGCAAGACTCCTGAAAGTTGTGTGCATCCTTCCTCCTCCCATTTATCAGGTAAAATTATATCCTTCTGGAGTCTTTGATGTGGTTGAAGATTAGATAGTTATGATAAAAGATGGGTTAGATATAAAACTTTAGACTCACAAATATAAGATAGATAGGATATCTTCTTTAATATTGTAACTGTAATTCTTGCTTGATAATTGTTTTGTTATCTGTAATTTCACTATGTGAAAGTTAAAATCTTCCTTTAAAAAAAAAAAGAAAAGGGGAAGTACTGTGGGATGATCTGTATTTTAAATGTGTTGCTCTGTTGCTTAATAAATTCAATACTGATTGGCCGGAAGGCAGGCAGGAAGTGTAGGTGGGACAAACAGAGAAGAGAAAGCTGGGATGTGAAAAGCTAACAAAGAGAGATGCTGCCAACAACCGCCATGAGAAGATGTTAAGATACCAGTAAGCCACGAGCCACATGGCAACTTATAGATTAATAAAAATAGATTTAAGATATAACAACAGTTAGCAAGAAGCCTGCCATGGCCATACAGTTTATAAGAAATATAAGTCTCTGTGTGTTTACTTGGTTGGGTTTGAGCAGCTGCGGGCCTGGCAGGTGAGAGAGATTTGTCCTGACCATGGGTCAAGAAGGACTGGGGAAAACTCTAGCTACAAAGACCTGTAGCTATCTGTGAGCCTGTCCCAAAATTACATTTAAGTGTATCAAAGACCTCAATTTAAAACCTGAAACACTGAAACTGCTAGAGGAAAACATAGGCAATATCCTACAAGATATAGGTATGGTGTAGGACTTTGTGAGCAGGTTTCTACCTGCCCAGGAGTGGGTAACACTTCAGAACCAGGAACTCATAAAGAGCTAAAAGGATTATGCACAGCTATGGAAACAAGAAAACAAGTGAAGAAGAACCCCAGTGATGGGAGAGACTCTTCGCCAGTTATATAACTGAGAGATGATAATACAAAGAAGTAAATACATGCATGCATGCATGAATGCATACATACATACATACATACATACATACATACATACATACATATATACATACATGCATGCATAAACAAAGCACTAAACCTTAAAATGAAAATAAAAACAGTCCAGGAAACAAATGATCTTTTTTAAAAAAAATGAGCTGTAGATCTAAATGGAGTGTTCTCAACAGAAGAAATAAAACTGGTTAAGAAATACCTCAAAAAGTGTTCATCATTCTCAGAAATCAGAGAAATGCAATTGCAATCAAAGCAACTTTCAGATTTCATCTCATCCAAGTCAGAAGGGCTAAATGTTAAAAAAAAAAAAAAAAAAAAAAAAAAAAACAGCAGACAACAAAATGCTAGCCAAGTGGTGGGGAAAAGGAACCCTCATTATTTACTGCTAGTGGGAATGCATTCACTGTTGAAAAGGGAGAATGAGCATCTCCCAAGGATGAGCTCCCTTACTGCTTATCTAACACAAAGAAGTCAGCCCTGAATGCATATGAAATGGACTCAACAGGTTGTTTCTATATTTCTGAGCATACATGCACACCAATATGTATGCATTTAACAAGAATAAATGATGTAAAGGAGGGGGGTATCTTTTTGAGAGTTGATGGGGAAGACATGACAGAGATGGAGGGAGAAAACTTACTAGGGGTTGGATGGAGAGAAAGGAAGAAGGCAAGTGGTCTAGTTGCTCTTTAATTAAAATATAATCAAAACATCTTAAAATATCTATTCCATATAATCACAAATGATTTGCTCTTACAGAGTTTTTATTTTTTAATTTTTTGTATATTGTTATATTTATACATTATCTGATGTATAATGGTGAAGATTTTATCCCTTTCTTTAGGCTGTCTATTCATTTTTACTTTGTTTGATGTACTAATGTTTGTTTCTTTGTTGAAATTTCAGGCTAACCCCTTTTTCCAGCTTTGCTATGATTTCCTTAATTGCTGGATCCTATTCAGGACAACCTTAAGGATACCCATATATACATAATCAATACTTTCCCTATGGTGGTTCCCAACCTTCAGACCATACAATGAAGTGTCTAATCTAGTTTTATTTGATGTTTTTATGGGTCAGGAAATGGGAATGTATGATATGTCTGAACATAGGACAACCAGGTTTCCCAAGACCACTTAAATATGTCATTGTTTCCATATGCATACTTTTACAACTTTGTCAATAGTGAGGTGTCTGTATCTGCACAAATGATGTAGGTGTCACTGATTCTGCTCCACTAGACTATTTTTTGTTTTGTGCTAGCACTATTCTGAGTTTGGGGGATGTTTGTTTTGGAGATTAAGGGAGCTCTCTCTATGGAGCCCAAGCTGACCTCAACATAATGACAATCTTCTTGCCTCAGTATTTAATGTGCTAGGTTACACAAATGCTTGCCAAACTCTTATGGTACTGTTCTTACTATTATAGTTCTGATGTTTACTTTGAAATCAGAATTGTAATATTTCTGGCACTGTCAATTTTCCTTAGGATTTCTTTGGATTCTACTATTTCCATTTTAACATTTTTTTTCATTTCTCTGAAGAATTTTCATTGAAATTGTGTTGAAGATTACATTAAACTTGTAGATCACTTTTAGTAATAATGCCATTCTTTAAAATTAAAAAATGAGAAATTTTTTGAAAACCTATTTCAGAATTTTTTGAAGTGATTGCTCAGACTTTGCCCTTGGTTCCATTTCTGTGCTGGAAAATCATTATGAGTTTGGATATACAAAGTGAGCTCCATATTCCTAATATGAAGGAGCAATTTACATAGTATTTTAAAATACGCTATTAAATTGTGTTTACGTGAATTTTTTATTAAGGTTTTTTTTTTTCATTTAATTTTCATATCACCCACAGTACCTCCCTATTCTCCTCCCATTTCCTTCCCATACTCCTACCCCCTTGCCCCTCATCCACTCCTCCTCCATCTCTATTCAGAAAGGGGCAGGCCTCCCATGGGAGTCAACAGAACATGACACATCAAGTTGAGGCAGGACCCTGCATCAAGGTTGGGCAAGGCAACCCAGCTTGGGAATTGGGTTCCCAAAAGCCAGTTCAAGTTCCAGGTACAAGTCCTGATCTCACTGCGAGGAGCCTCACAAACAGACCAAGTACAAAATTGTCACACACATGCAGGGGGCCTGGGCCTATCCTTGCAAGCTCCATAGCTGTTGGTCCACATGAATTTTAGTAGGGATTTTAATATCTACATTCATTGATCATTGATACTGTATTTTCATTTTTTAACCTTTTATCAATTTTTGTCTTTCTATTCTATGTTTCAGAGGCAATCATTCTTTTTCAAAGGTCTGACAGAATTCTTCTGTAACATTGTCTTTTCTTGCGGTTTATATTATTGGAAATATCTCTGCCATAGTTTATTAGTTCTCTTTATGACTGCCTCACTTTTCCACACTGTGGTTATTTTGAAAATGGAGCAGTAAATATGAAAATTCACACACCTCAGAGAATTCTAATTATTTTGAATAAGTTTCCAGAATGCTGTTTTCCATGGCATTTTTACATTCCTACCAAAGCTATATTGGTACTCTAATTTGTCTACATCCTAATAAAATTTGCTTTTCTGAAAAATACTATATGTTAATAAGTGAGAGACGAGACCTCTTTGTGATTGTAGGTTGTTGTTGTTGTTGTTTTCCTCTAGTGATGAATAAGATGGTCTAAATGCTTGCATCCTTTCAGACTGAGCATGGAAAAATATGACTTCACAAAATGATGTTATTTTCAGGTGAGTTATTTGTGAGTTAACCAGATCATTTGACTCTCACTCCATGAATGGGGTCAATGTCTTTATAAATGGAGGTCAGAGAGTTAGTTCAGCCTCTGCTGCACATGTGGTGAATAGGCATATGTTCAATCCTCCACTTGCCCCATCCTTTAGGATAAAGTCAGGTAAGGGTTTGTTCTGCTGGTAGAATTTCTACACTTTATCATTCCTTGTCAATATTTTCTAAGAATACATTGCCTCCAGAAATAAAATAAAGACTATAGCAGTTAACTCTCTAATGGAAAATAATACATAATCTATTATATAATGAGTAATATCTGATTAATAGTAAGAACTTCAGAGTGCTTTATCACTGTGCAGTATACAACTATAAATCTATGCACTGTAAATTATCATAGATCAAAAATACCAAGAATCATAATATGATTGTTAATTTCAGAATCCAAGTAAAACAAATTTATACTAAAAATACCTTACCTTCTTTCTGATATTAAAGTTCCTTTGTATTGAGTGTGTTATAAACCACAACCTAATTTATGGATTCAGAGGAATTCAAAAGGCATAAGCACAAACAGAGAACTGTTCATATGGCATCAGCACTTCAATAATCGCAATTATAGGATGGGTGTTATCAAGAGAGAACTTTGATGGATCTAGTTTTATTTGAATTCTAGTACCTTACTTGCCTGAATTAACTTTTAATTCAGCACTGCAAATAAGTACAACACCCTAAGTCTAGAGAGATTTTTTTTTTACTGTATATACTGAATTTGATAATACACCACATCAACATTTAATGGAAGAACAAATATTGCAGTTTAAATTTCTTTAATTTCCTCATTAAAAGTAATCTTGAAAAAAAATGATGTAGTAATGATACTTCTTCATTTGAAACCAACCATCAAACTAACAAAGGTAGTTAATCAGTAACTTCATAGCTGGTTGGGCTACTCATTTACTGGAGAAATCCCTATCACTCAGTTTGCCTTTGGGTACAAGTTAAATAAATGTAACTTAGCTATTTCTTAAATGGTGAAATTCAAGTTGTTTTATTAATTGGGTTCAGTGAGGATATTCACATAGAAGTAGAAAAATCTGGGGTAAAGTTGACAGAATGTCAGACTTGATACCTATGGAATATTTTTTAATTATTCAAAGATTTGCTCGTTTTTCCATTCTTTTAGATCATGTAATATTTCTTTCATAATCAATTACAAGCCACACTGCATCTATTTAGTTACCTACTGGGACAAATCCCATACAGGGCAAACATAAATTCTAGGCTTCTGTTAAAATTCTAGGTATCTTTAAAGTTTATTTAAAGACACAAAGAAAGGTCTGATTCTGTATTTAAAACACATCAATGAGATATAAAGACGTGATTTTCTACTGTGCATTCTAACTCTTTTGGGTCTAAACCAAGAAATGTGACAAAAAGAACAACAGGTGTCCAAAAGCCATTCAAACTACACAGGAGCCCAGAAAGACAACATTTCAACAATTCAGAAATCAGATCACAAAGGTATGTGGTGCTTGAATTTTTCATGTCTCCAGGATCAAGTCATTGTAAAATTTGAAGAAAGGCATTTGGAAAAGTTAGCTGTCACTCCAGATACAAAATACACTCCAATCTCTCCCTTGATTTGGGATTCACTTTTCTCTATTTTTCTATCACAAAGTTGTTTATTTGGATCCATGCAAAACTCCTGGGTGTTTCATAAACTGGTTAATGTGCATCAGGTAAAATGTCTTTGTTTTAGTCATGATCTAGTCATTCCAAAGAACTATCAGAGAGTAATGAGAATTGGTTATAGTGAAACACTTGTAATAGTTAATTTTTATTTAGTTATCTATTTTAATTAATTACTTAATTCAGTGCTTGTAGGTTATGGAACCTTACACCTGCTAAGCAACAAGTCTCCCACTGAGCCACATTTCAAGCCATATTTATATGAATTAACAGGTAACTTTCACTTTAATTCTTACAGAATATCAGGTATTGAGAGTTTAAAAAAAAATAAAGCTATTTTCATCAATGGAAGATAAAGAGAAAGCAAAAAATAATTCCATCCCACCAAATTTTCATTCAATAAGTGTCTTAGGTTCATTATAAATATTTCATGTAATATTTAGTATGTTAGGTAACTAACAAGGATGACCAGACTTCACAGCTTTGAATGGCAAAAGAAAGAGAGAGAAGAATAAAACCACCCCATTAATATGATAGAATGCATAAATTAGCCTCTATAGATATGCCATCTCCCTTAATTGAAAATTTTTATTATATTAAAGATATACGTAACTGTATCATCAAACTCATTATAGTTAAATAAATCCCATTATAAAATTCAAAACAGGGTAATTATAGTAAAAGTTAATTATCATTTTTAAAGATTTAGATGTGGAAACATTCACTTTTTTACTTAACTTATATTTTGCCCCAATTTCCTTTTACATGTTGAGATTAAAACATAATCCTAACATTTTTGTTTTCTCTTCTCTTCCTTCAAATATTCCCATATACCCCTTTCACTGTCCTTCAAACTTATGTCCTCTTTTTATCACTAAATATTATATACATATATGCATATATGTCTATACAGACAAATTTTAAATTTAACCTGTTTGGTCCATACAGTGTTACTTGTATATATGTTTTCAAATTGATCCATATGTTAACTGTATGTATTTTTTCAGGGATGGACATTTGACACTGGACAGTTAATAGGTGTGCTTTTCCCTGGGATAGACCACTTCCCCTGCTCCCACTTTACCTCAGTTAACTATAATTCTTTGTGTAGAGTTGAAGTCTCATGGGCTTTTCCCATCCAGTTTGATAGAGTCATTGATGTTATTCTTGCCCAGCTCAGGTTTGTTCAGCTGCTTTCTTTCTTTTTAATAAGTCCTTTCCATAATTAAAAACTTAGGTATTTGTTAAAAACAAAGATCTATGAGATTTGATTAGTTTTTAAAAATAAATGTCTTTATTTATTCTTTGAGAATTTCACAAAAATTAATATATAGTTTGATCATATCTCCCAGTTCCTCTCAGATTGCCCCAATCTTTGATCCCTTCCCAAATTCAGGTCTTCTTTTTTTTTTTTTTTTTTTTTTTTTAATTACATAGCATGTCATGTCCAGAAGTCACTGTTTCCTAGTAGTTTCTCTCACCTCTGGCTCTAAAAAAATGTTTTGTTTCTTATTCTAAAATGTTATATTTCCTGAACCTTGGGGAAAGTAGTTTGATAGAGATTCCTCACTTAAGGCTAAACATTCCACAGACACCTATTCTCAACACTTTGACCTTTTGTGTGTCTTTATCCTAACTCTCATACACTTCAAAAAGGAATCATCATTGATGAGATGATAGATAGGCACTATATTCAAAGTATTTATAGGTCAGTTTGATTCTGTGTCGATTTAGTAAAATAATAATATGTTACCTCCTAGTACATATGATCTCACCCCCAAACAACAGTTCTTGGTCAAGGTTACAGTTGAACTAGATAAGAGTTCATTCTGGTGGAGTGGGGCTTAATTCTAATCAGAAGGCTATTGGTTATCCCTATAATATTTATGTCACTATTTATCCATTCACACATCCAGTCAGGCAAGTCATCATTGTAGCTGCAGGGTCCCAGAGTCCACAGCTGAAGAAGACTGTTGAGTGATTGTGTATATGTGTCTGAAAGGGATTTATTAAAATGGCTTGGTGATTTCAGACATAGCATTATGACCCCCACCATGTAGACCAAGCCCAGTTAAACTCTTCCCTTCTGTATGAGCATGTGTGTGTGTGTGTGTGTGTGTGTGTGTGTGTGTGTGTGTGTGTTTAGGAAATTTATTCATTAGTAAATTCCACATGACTTTTGTGTTTTGAACCTACAGCTTCAAATTTTTCATAAATATTTACAAAATGATAGTAAATATGCTTTTGAAAGATGTAAAACACACACCAAAAAAAAAAAAAAAACGATGTAGGACATATGTGAATACATGTATTATAATGTTCGTTTTCAGTATGGAAAGTTCAAATTGGATCCTAATTATATGTATTTTCAATACAATTTTTAGAAATTTAAAGAGGATGTCCAAAATGAAATATTAAAATAAATATAGTACTATGTATTTTATTAGGAATACTTCCCTTTAATTGTGTTATTATATGCTATAAGATGGGTTTATTTAAATATTTTTAAAAATTAAAAAAAAAATTGCCCAGCTCCCGTCCGCCCCAGAAATCCCATTTGGACCAGAGGTGAGTGCCTGGGGTTATAACCAGACAGGCAACTGCCCCTTGGTCCCACCGCTGGACACAGGCCATCCCGGGAGGACCTGACCAACTTGGCCCCAGTTTCTGGAAAATCAACAGGCCCTGCGGGAAGGCTCCCCTTTTCCAAGACTGCAGGCAGATCCTGCAGTCTCCACACCCTGCCCCCACACCCATCTGTCTGAAACCCCAGCCACTTCCTGAGAATCAGAGACCAGCTCCCAGTTTCCATCCTGCCCTGGAACTCCCATCTGGACCAGAGACCAGAGGAACTCCCATCTGGACAGGAGGAGCTCCCATATGGACAAAATAAGGAGACCCCAGGGACTCCCCGAGACTCAGAATCCAGCCCCCCAGCTCCTATACAGCCAGCACACTTATCTGGACCAGTGCTCCCATCTGGCCCAGAGCTTCCATCTGGACCGGAAAGAGGCTCCATAAATCTATCAGCTCTCTCTGGACCAAGTACACTGATAAGACCAAGAATGAACCCAAGAGGAGACGGGCAGACACCAAGGCAGAAGAACATACAACAAAATAAAGAGCAATATAGCATCACGAGAAACTAGCCCTTCTCCAACAGTTACACCTGATCATCACAGAATGGAAGAAGAAGAAGAAAACAACCTTGTAAGTATTATCATGAAGAGGCTAGAGCCTTATATAGAAGAAATCAAAAATAAAGTAGAAGAACAGACAAACAAAAAATGGGAAGAACACTATAAAAAACTAGAGGAAAGGACAAATAAAGCAGAAGAAAACAATATGTCCTTGAAAGAAAATCATGAAAAAGCAAGGGAGACAGTCCAAGACCTGAAGAGGGAAATAGAAATAAATGAAGAAAACACTAGCAGAAGGAATGCTGGAAATAGAAAATCTGAGTAAACAAACAGGAACTTCAGATACAAGTATAACCAACAGAATGCAAGAGATGGAAGAGAGGATCTCTGGTGTTGAAGGTACGTTAGAAGAAAGAGATTCATCAGTCAAAGAAAACACTAAAACCAACAAAGTCATGACCCAAAATGTCCAAGAAATTTGGGACACCATGAAAAGACCAAACTTACGAATAATAGGGATAGAGGAAGGAGGAGAATACCAAATCAAAGGCACAGAAAATATATTTAACAAGATCATAGAAGAAAACTTTCACAACTTAAAGAAGGAAATGCCTATGAAGATACAAGAAGCCTATAGAACACCAAACAGATTAGACCCCCCAAAAAAGTTCCCTCAGCACATAATAATTAAACAAATAAACATACAGAATAAAGAAAGAATATTAACGGCAGCAAAGGAAAAAGGCCAAGTGACTTATAAAGGCAAACCCATCAGAATAACACCTGATTTCTTAATGGAGACTTTGAAAACCAGAAGGACCTGGACAGATATAATGTAGACACTAAGAGACCATGGATGCCAGCCTAGACTAATATAACCAGCAAAACTTTCAATCATCATAGATGAAGTGAACAAGACCTTCCAAGACAAAACCAGATTTAAACAATACTGATCCATAAACCCAGCCCTACAGAAAGCACTAGAAGGAAAATCCAACCTAAGGAAGGCAGATACACCCATGAAAACACAGGCAATAGATAACACCACAGCAGTAAACCCCAAAGAAGAGAAGTACACACACACTACCACCAAACAATAAAAATAACAACAGGAATGAACAATCACTGGTCATTAATATCCCTTAATATCAATGGACTTAATTCACCTATAAAAAGACACAGACTAACAGGATGGATACGAAAACAGGACCCATCTTTCTGCTGCAAGAAGAAACACACCTCAAATTCAAAGACAGACACCTCCTAAGAATAAAAGGCTGGGAAAAGATTTTCCAATCAAATGGTCTTAAGAAGCAAGCTGGTGTAGCCACCCCAATATCCAGCAAAATAGACTTCAAACTAAAATCAATCAAAAGAGATGGTGAAGGACATTACATACTCATGGCAGGAAAGATCCGCCAAGATGAAGTCTCAATTCTGAACATTTATGCCCCAAACACAAGGGCACCCACATATGTAAAAGAAACATTACTAAAGCTTAAATCACATATAAAACCCCACACATAAATAATGGGAGACTTCAACACCACACTTTCACCTCTGGACAGATCGGCCAAATTGAATCTTAATAGAGACATAATGGATTTAACTGATGTTATGACTCAAATGGACTTAATTGATATCTACAGACCATTCCACCCAAACAAAAAAGAATATACCTTCTATTCAGCACCCCATGAAACCTTCTCTAAAATCGACCACATACTTGGCCACAAAGCAAATCTCAACAGATACAAAACAATTGGAATAACCTCCTGTGTTCTATCAGACCACCATGGTTTAAAGTTAGATTTCAACAACAGAAAAAACTACAGAAATCCTACAATCTCCTGGAAACTGAATAATGCTCAATTGAATCACCAATGGGTTAAGGAAGAAATAAAGAAAGAAATTAAAGACTTCCTAGAGATCAATGAAAATGAATACACCACATACACAAACTTATGGGATACTATGAAAGCAGTGCTAAGAAGGAAATTCATAGCACTGAATGCCCACATAAAATAGCTGGAGAAATCTCATGCTAGTGACTTGACAGCACACCTGAAAGCCCTTGAACAGGAAGAAGCAAAGTTTCCCAGGAGGAACAGACACAAAGAAATTATCAAATTGAGAGCTGAAATCAATAAAATAGAAACAAAGAGAACAATACAAAGGATTAATGAAACAAAGAGTTGGTTCTTTGAGAAGATCAACAAGATAGACAAGCCCTTATCCAAACTAACCAAAAGACAGAGAGAGAGCATCCAAATTAACAAAATCAGAAATGAAAAGGGGGACATAACAACAGACAATGAGGAAATCCAGAGGATCATCAGGTCATACTTCAAAAACCTCTACTCCACAAAACTGGAAAATCTAAAAGAAATGGATAATTTTCTGGATAGGTACCACATACCTAAGTTAAAACAAGACTAGATAAACCATTTAAATAGTCCAATAACCCCTAAGGAAATAGAATCAGTCATTAAAAGTCTCCCAACCAAAAGAATCCCTGGACCAGATGGTTTCAGTGCAGAATTCTACCAGATCTTCGAAGAAGACTTAATATCAGTACTCTTTAAATTGTTCCACACAATAGAAGCAGAAAGTATATTACCAAACTCTTTCTATGAGGCTACAATTACCCTGATTCCTAAGCCAAACAAAGATGCAACGAAGTAAGGGAACTACAGACTGATACTCCTCATAAACAATGATGTAAAAATACTCAATAAAATTCTGGCGAACAGACTCCAAGAACACATCAAAACAATTATCCACCATGATCAAGTAGGCTTCATCCCAGGGCTGCAAGGGTGGTTCAACATACAAAAGACTGTCAATTTAATTCACCATATAAACAAACTCAAAGAAAAAAGCCACATGATCATCTCACTAGATGCAGAAAAGGAATTTGACAAGATCCAACACCACTTCATGATAAAGGTCTTGGATCAATCAGGAATACAGGGAACATACCTAAATATAATAAAGGCAATCTACAGCAAGCCAACAGCCAACATCAAATTAAATGGAGAGAAACTCAAAGCAATACCACTAAACTCAGGAACAAGGCAAGGCTGCCCTGTCTCCCCATACTTATTCAATATAGTACTTGAAGTTCTAGCCAGAGCTATAAGACAACATAAGAGATTAAGGTGATACAAATTGGAAAGGAAGAAGTCAATCTCTCCCTATTTGCAGATGACATGATAGTATACATGAGTGACCCCAAATATTCAACTAAGGAACTGATACATCTAATAAAAACTTTCAGCAACATAGCAGGATACAAGATCAACTGAAAAAAATCAGTAGCCCTCCTATATACAATAGACAAACAGGCTAAGAAGGAAATCGGCGATACATCACCCTTTACAATAGCCACAAATGGTATAAAATACCTTGGGGTTACTCTAACTAAGCATGTGAAGGAATTATATTACAAGAACTTTAAGTTCCAGAAAAAAGACATTGAAGAAGATGTCAGAAAATGGTAAGATCTCCCATGCTCACGGATAGGCAGGATTAACAGTAAAAATGGCAATCTTACCAAAAGCAATCTACAGATTCAATGCAATTCCCATCAAATTACCAACACAATTCTTCACAGATCTGGAAAGAATAATACTCAGCTTCATATGGAAAAACAAAAAACCCAGGATAGCCAAAAGAATCCTGTACAATAAAACAACCTCTGGAGGCATCACAATCCCTGACTTCAAGCTCTACTATAGAGCTAAAGCAATAAAAACAGCTTTGTACTGGCATAAAAACCGATATGTGGACCAATGGAGTCAAATTGAAGTCCCTGACATTAACCTGCACACCTATGAACATATAACTTTTGACAAAGAAGCCAAAAATGTACAATAGAAAAAAGAAAGCCTCTTCAACAAATGGTGCTGGCATGACTGGATGTCAATGTGTAGAAGGCTGCAAATAGATCCATATCTGTCACCATGCATATAACTTAAGTCCAAGTGGATCAAAGACCTCAACATAAATCCAGTTCCTCTAAACCTGATAGAAGAGAAAGTAGGAAGTACTCTTGAACACATTGGCACCAGAGATCACTTTCTAAATATAACACCAGTAGCACAGACACTGGGAGAAACAATCAATCAATGGGACCTGTTGAAACTGAGAAGCTTTTGTAGAGAAAAGGACACAGTCAACAAGACAAATCAACAGCCTACAGAATGGGAAAAGGTCTTCACCAACCCCACATCTGACAGAGGGCTTATATCCAGAATATATAAAGAACTCAAGAAATTAGACATCAAAATGCCCAACAGTCCAATTAAGAAATGGGCTGTAGAACTAAACAGAGAATACTCCATTGAGGAAGTTCAAATGGCTGAAAGACATTTAAGAAATTGCTGAACATCCCTAATTATCAGGGAAATGCAATTCAAAATGACTCTGAGATACCACCTTACACCTGTCAGAATGGCTAAGATCAAAAACACAGAAGACAGCTTATGCTGTAGAGGATTTCGAGCAAGGGGAACTCTCCTCCACTGCTGGTGGGAATGCAAGCTTGTACAGCCACTTTGGAAATCAATATGGTGCTTCCTTAGAAAATTGGGAATCCATTTCCCCCAAGACCCAGCTGTAGCACTCTTGGGCATATACCCAAGGAATGCTCAATCATACCACAAGGGCATTTGCTCAGCTATGTTCATATCAGCATTGTTTGTAATAGCCAGAACCTGGAAACAACCTAGATGCTCTTCAACTGAAGAATGGATAAAGAAAATATGGTACATATACACAATAGAGTACTACTCAGCAGAGAAAAACAATGACATCATGAGGTTTGCAGAAAAATGGATGGATCTAGAAAAAATCATCCTGAGTGAGGTAACCCAGACTCAGAAGGACAAAATGCTATGTACTCACTCATAGGAGGATATTAGATGTAAAACAAAGATGACTAGACTGCTACACAACTCCAGGGAGGCTACCTAGAAAATGGGACCCTAGGAAAGATACAGGGATCACCCAATGACAGAGAAATGGATGAGATCTACATGAATGTCCTGGATGACAGTGGGAGTAATGAAGGGCAAGATTTAAGTGAAAGAAAGCTTAGGGGAGCAGGAGATCCCAGCTGGACCAAGAACTGAAAGGAAGAACGAGGAATAACAGACCACCATAAATGAAGACCACATGAGAACAGGAATAGGCAGAGTTCTGGAGAGGTCCCCAGAAACATACAATGATATATCCTCTGTAGACTGCTGGCAATGGTCAAGAGAAAACCTGGTCTGGCCTAGTCTGGTGATCAGATGACTAAACACCCTAACAGTCGTCTTGGAACTCTCATCCAATAACTGATGGAAGTGGATGCAGAGATCCTCAGCCAGGCGCCAGGTGGAGCTCCAGGTGTCCAACTGTCGAGAAAGAGAAGGGACTGCAAGAGCGTGAATTGTTGAATCCAAGATTGCAGAAAGCACAGGGACAAATAGCCAATAGACAGAAAGCACATGAATTATGAACCAATGGCTGTGGAGACCTAGATCTGGCCCTCTGGATAAGTGAGACAATTGAATAGCTTGAACTCTTTGGGAGGCCCCCAGGCTGTGGGACTAGGATCTGTCAGTAGTGTATGAGCTGGCTGTTTGGATCCTTGGGCTTATACAGGGACACATGCTCAGCCTGGAAGGAGGGGACAGGACCTGCCTGTACTGAATCCACCAAGTTTAAATGAATCCCCAGGGGTGTCTTGGTCCTGGAGGATATGGGAATGGAGGGGAGGAGCTGGGGGGAAGGTGTGGGTGGGGCGGGAGGGGGGAGGGCAGGGGAACCCATGGCTGATGTATAAAATTAAAACATATAATAATAAAAAAATACTAAAAAGAACTTAAAAAATATATAAAATTA